>NC_142846.1:3939393-4242424 GCF_061612785.1 Hesperophylax consimilis
AATTTATTTATAATTTGTACAGGCAGATAAAAATACAGATAAAATAAGATTTAAAAATACACGCGTATTCGAATACAACGTTGCATCAAAATAAGATTTAAAAATACACGCGTATTCGAATACAACGTTGCATCAAAATTTCAAAGCAATTGGTGAAGAACTTTATTAAATGTTATTAATGAATATTATTAAATGATTTTTTATTTATATAAATAGATTTAGATACGGTTCACACGCACAGTACATAATTGGAAAAGTTTACTTTTCAGTGTTTATTTTAATAATATATATATAAGTTCTTTAATGAGCGTGTTTAGATGGGCGGTATTACAATACAAGGTTTTGATCAGAATTCATCTTCCTAACTGTGTTATACCATACACAGTTATCAAACAAACAATAAAATGTATATAAAAAAACAAATATTATTAACGCCATCTTGCCCAAGGCAGCCCGTGAATTGGATTAAAAAAAATCAAGCAGTCTTCAAATTGCAAGACAAAAGTGTTAAGTTCACCCTATAACTTTAAAAAAAGATCAGATACTGTCTCTTCTATTGTTTACCATCTTACCATTTGTAATTTAAATAACATTGTATGTTTATTATTGGAGTCGATGTTTAATTATAATTCTTGATTAACAAAACACTTTCATTCAAAATAAATCATTTTAAGGACGAGTTGTTTCGGAGAATTTAAACAATTCATCACATTTCAACGTTCATTTTCGGGCTCTGTGAAAGTCCTATTCAAGTTATATTATTATATCATTATAGGCTAGTTTCTTGACAGAATTAAAATAATAACAGAACTTGAAAAAATCTTTCACAAGACTTGAAAATTAACTTTTAAATTTTAAGAATTGTTCAAATTCTCCAAAAGAACCCGTTCTTGTTTTTTTGTTTTGTTATTTGTTTTTGGGGTGTTATGCCGTGTTGTGCTAACTCCTTCTTTAGCCAACGTTTCGGACAGCATTGCAGTGTCCATCATCAGGGCAGATGTGTTATTTGAGGTTGTGTTAAAATGTGAGCTTATGTATGAGGTTGTGTTGCCAGCTCCAACCCTCTGAGCTAACATTAACGTATCATTTTTTATTTAAAGTGGTTTTCCGAAACGTTGGCTAAAGAAGGAGTTAGCGCAACACGGCATAACACCCCAAAAACAAATAACAAAAATACTTTTGGCCGTGAAAATCTTAAATCATATTTAACCCGTTCTAGGTTTTTACCACTGTTTATTGTTTAAGAAACCAACATATGTCAGCATCCCAAAATTCGCCAAGCCGAGGTTTAGTTATTGGCATAATGCTGTTAAAATTTACAACATATCTTGAGTACAGTATACAATTTCGTTGGTCGGAAGCCAGGTTAAAACACATTGTAGTTTTATGAGAGAGCTGTAGCTTTACGATTTTGTAAGAGAGTCTCATAAAATAAACACAGGCTTAAATTTTAACAGTTTTAGCTTATGTTTACACATTGTATTTAATTTTCTGTCTGTTTTTTTATGAATATATAAACAGTGCTTCGGTTTATACATTATTGACGGTGTAAGCATAAGAGCTTATTGGAAGTCTACTGAATTATTTTCAAAGGACTTCTCCATTGGTGCAATGTAAATGATGTTTTACTTGTGGGGGATATTAAATATCTTTCTAATTAGAGTTAGCATCAATCGGATTGTGGTTTTAGCACTGGAAATGCTTTAATTGGTGTACAAAATTACATCTTGTATACGGTGACTAGGAAAGGCCGTACTTATATTATTGTTTTTTTCATAGTAATAAAACTTTTTTTTGAATACTCAAATAATACTCCTGTTGTGTTCCCATAAACAGTTCTCCAACTCGTCGTGGAAGGAGATTAAAAATAATTGGTTCTTTGTGGTAAATCAGGGATTTATTAATACTTCGCGTATTATAATGGTGACTCGATAGTCGACCTAACTAGAAGCTGGCTAATTGAGATTTGAGAACAGTAAGTTTTCTCTGGGAGCATTCTCACTGGCCCTGGCGACTGCAAGAAATTCTAAATAGATTACACACCACTGGGAACTCATATGCAATGTTAGCCGATGTTTTTAATATGCCTCGAAATATAAATCTGTAATTATTAAACATTTTAGCATTCCGCATGTTAATGAGATCATTGCATAACAGGTTTTTGTTTGTTTCTCTCTCTCTCTGGTTTCAATCCTGGGATTGGTTTGCAGCAATTTCATCTAATCTCCTCTTCCATTCATCCGTCTTATATGATGAGCAGCGCACGTCCACCAGCAGGTCCTCCAGGTACTCTCTCATGTTTGTTTATTCTTTATTTATTTTAATAACTTTGTAATAAGTATTATTTTATTATATGTATTCTTGTTTCTTTCTTTATTGTACTATGACTGTAAATAAGTATGTTTCATGTATGTAATTGGACTTGTACCGTTAATTATAATAAATAAATAAGTAATGTGTGCCCTTATGTGGTTGTCGAAACGAGTTAACGTATGTGTACAAAATTAAAAGTCGATAAGTATACAAATATCTCTAAACTTTATACAAATCACAAAGTTATTAGATACTTTCAAAGAATAAATACTGGTACTTTCGCTTTCAATATCGACGCCTTGCGAAATAATGTCGGATTGGGGTTTCCATTGAAAATATCAACAACGGTGCAGTACAAGAGGCCCTGAGGAAAAGGCCCTTATGGCCTTTGTCATCTTTAGGCATGCTGTGTGGAGGGTCTTTTTTGAGGAGAGGAAGAATTGAACATGGGTCTTGAAGAGACCTATATTATGGGAGGAAGGAAAAACAGAGGCCGGCAAATCGTTCCGTCGAGTCAGTCGAGCTGTTGAGCTGTAGAACGAGTCGTAGAAGCGACCCGTTCTCATGTGACAAATGTCAATTGTGTACAAATGTTGGGCATATGTGTATATATATATAATTAATAAACCCGTGTAATCATTTTTCTATAAGAGTAAATTATTTCTTTTGCAATGAAAATGTTTTGTTAATCCCTCGAGCGCTTTGCGACAATTTTTTGCAAGTATGCGCAATATCTTAGTAGTACCTCTAGGTACATCCTAGAGTACTTATTGAGTCTAAAAATATGAAATAAACTGTAAAATCTAGGTGGATTCACTGGCTATAAACCGCAGTAATCATTTCATATTGATTCTTTACTAATATTTTGAGGAATGATGTTCATTGTATCGAATGGCTGAATTGATCGCACAACACGAAGCGCTCCAGTGGGGGTTATTACGTTTATAATATTACAACTCGTTGAAATTCAAATGTAAAAATGACAATATCAAATAGTAAAGTAGGTTTTTCAATATGACTGAAAATGACTTGAGATCACAGACATATGAATATAAAGACTCGAAATTAAAGGTGAGGGGTAAAATCAACTGTTGAAGAACGAAGGGGGTAAAGCTGACTGTGATTCGTCAATAAATCAATCTGACAGTATATAGGCATCTCGCATTATAATATCACCATTTAGTTCTTAAAAGTAAAATCTGCTTTTGAATGAATAGACATTTTTACATGGGAGCGCAAATTACTCGCCACGTTATGAACAAATTTGCGAAGTCCAAATTCGGCAAAAAAAAATTCTTCTATTTTCAGAGTCGAATATTTTGTTTACGTATTTAGTTAAGACACTTTTATAAGTGTTCATAAATTACTTTCTAGTAACAACGATGCGCACACTTGGGAATCGCTACATTCGACCAATATTGGAGGGTTGTCACAACCGCTATGTTCCTATTAATAATAAAATATTAAAATCTTTAAGAAAGAAAAGTAAAACAACTAAAAAAACAAAAGAAATTATATACACACAGTTTTTACCAGCGATTCCTAAGAGCATTTGGAGTAAAAAATTGACATCATTTTGCCTTCCGATGACACTTTTTCAATTAAAAACAAAAAACATGATTTTCTATCACACATCGCCACTTGGTATAACCTAGCGCATTACGTGATATGCACTCCTTCTCGTTCCAGCAGTACCGTACATACGAAACAAGCGCGTACCTAACACGTGGTACCTAAAGCGCAAAAGGCGAAGACACATCCCTGATTCTTATGCAAACGGCTTTGTATTTTGCGTCCAGATGTATTTCGATGTGATGGTATATGTTTCTACAACTGATCCATATTATACGATGTGAATAAGCTTAAAATAATGCTTACATATGGAATGTAATACGACAATTGGGTTTATTCTCTTTTTCACATCTATTTTTACAAGTTTTCATAGCACAAGCAACCATTTTGCCGTGTTATTTCGTAAAATGAATCTACCATAGCTCGACGCTAGTTCGAACAAGAATGATGACGTCTCATTCTCAAGATTCACGGGAAACTATACGCGAGCCCAGCCGGCTCCAATGGAACCGGTATGGGGAGTGGGGAATAATACGATTTTAATCACTTAGGGCAGGTCTACTAATATTCATATGTCTATGCTTGAGATACTAATGTCAATGGTGTAAAAAAAAAATAAACATCGTCCATGGTCAAGTGTTAGAATAGCCAACAGTTAATTAGTGAAATAGGCTTATACGCAATTATCTGCATCTCTCGGTGTCCTCTCCTATCGGAGGTTGGATGTCATCAGGGTAATCTTCACTCTGCAGACTGCAGCCCGAAACATCTCAACTCTCCCACTAGTCACATAGGTTTTGAAGCCATTAAGTGCGTGGTCTTTATCTGAAACATCTTCTTTCAATCATCCGTGGATTGTCTATTAGGAAATCATATATGTTCAAAGTCTTGAAGAAAAAATAATTGATTTTTATCTTTTTAATTTTTTAAAATTTAAATATGTGACCTGAATTCAAAACTGTGGAGGTTATCTAACGCTTTCCCGACCTGTTATAAGTAACAGATGGTTACTCCTTCAGGGATCTCACAAGGACTCATTTTTTTATTAGATGAAGCTAAATTATGTAAAACTACTCTAGATCATCTAGTGTTCCTGCACAGCAGGATGTTAGTAATTCTGTATTCAGAACAATGAAAATTATACATGCAGTGATTCCCAAGCACCGTTTACCCCAAGAAGCAGAATTAATTCCTCAAGGATCGTATATTAGTTTGTTACGCCAATAAATAATCGTGGATTTCACTTTGAGGAACGTCTCGCCAGTTATTTTATACACAACTCGTGCAATAATATATTATTCCAAGCTTCAATTATAATATTTCGTTTATAGTACCTCTTAAATTGAGGTGCACAGTTTTTAACTACGGATAATTGAGTTGTTTCAATCTTGAGTTTCTCATTTGTTATAATTGAAGCGTATTATAAAATTATAAAATATCTAGCTAGATATTCCTCAGAGTGAAAACTGTGGAAAATTCTAGGCAATTTTTTACTTTGTAATCTTTGAATCACACAGTGTTTACAAAAAAGTCATTATTGTTCCTATAATAAAATTGATAAAACAGATTCACATATTGAAATTATTTTTTGAAGTGAAACTTCTTTACGCGCGTTATGCATTTTCGAGGACCGGGGTAAAACCGACTCGTGACCGTCACGAAAAACCGTGATCATTTCGCTATGGGAGCCTAGCTAATATTATATACCTAGTTAAGGTCACTCTCCAAACTCAGCTTCGCGGTCTAGAGGCAGAGCGCACGACTGTCGTCATGAAGAACCGAGGTTCGATCCCCGCTTTAACTATTTTTTTTTTCTTTTTGTAATTTTTTTAATACGAGGAAAAGTGATAAAATGCTTTCGTGCTGCGACTTTGTCAGGCATACATATAAGAAGATATCTACATGATTTGTAATAATGTAGTAAAAAATTACATAAATTTGTTTATTTTAACCGAGAGTCTCCTGAAATGTCTAAATCCATTTAGTGAGACTCTAGACCGGCAGGTGTTCACTCGAGTAATTGGCTAGAAGTAACGGTCGGTACCTATACGGTATTTCGGTCGAAATATAGCTTACAAATCAAGCCGTTAGAGTCGCTCGGTATTTTGATTAATTATTTTAATTTTGAATCATTAAAATTACTAATCAAGGCCGATAACGCGACTAATTACCCTCGCAGACGTGCGTGACAAGTTTTTTTAGTAAAAAACACAGCCTTAAGTGAGTTTTTCAAAATTCAATTGAGTCAATTGAGGAGTACACGTTGTATACGCGGTTCTCGTCGCGCGAGATACCTCTCCTCGCGGTCTAGAGGCAGAGCGTTCGACACTCGTTATGCAGGACCCGGGTTCAAATCCCATATTTTTATAAATTTTAATTTTGTTTATCACATGCTACTTATAAATATGTCAATATTAAGAATCTAGTTAAACGTTCATTTGTTAACAACACGCCTATAAATAAATTTATGCTTTTTATAATGTACAGCATTCTGAATAATAATAATATGAAATGAAAAGAGAGAGAGAAGAATACTAAAAGTTTCACTTCCGTCGTGCGTAGGCTTGCCATACACTGTATTTTCCTCAACAGATAATTAATTTCTAAACTCTAAAATATAATATATTTTTTACGATGTTCTTACTATATAATTTCAGCTAATATATAATTTTTGAATTTATTTTGATAGCTGTTTCGGAAAGAATTGAACACAGTAAAGTAAAATGAATTGATGTTACATATTTAAACGCCCTATATCGCAGCGTTATACAATGCGTTGTATTCCCAAGAGATATTAAACTGATTGTGGGATCATATATGCAGCGCAGTAGGTACAGCTTTTGACACATTGTATTATTTTACAGTACACATATTATCGGGGTAATTTTGCGTTTATTTCACACAATCTTGGCACATGGGTGAAGCATAATAATCATATAGGATATTATAAAGAATTCTCAGCATATTTCTTTTGCAAATTCTGCTGCTAGATATGACCCGCCACCTTTCGGTAAAGATAAAAATCTAACCTCCGCTAAAAACATTCACAAACATACATGTATATCAGGCGCGGTCCGTCCATACATGCTGTGTATGATCCGCATTTCTTTCATTTTAGAGTAAAAAGATTTGGACTTATAGCCGTAAACAGCAATACTGCAGCGACCTTAATGTGATTTTTTTTTACAAAAACGGCGCTGTAAAAAATCATACAAATGTTATTATTATAAAAAAGTCGAATTCTTATTAAATATCATTAACCTGCGGTTTACTTTTTAATCATTATTTGAATAAATAAAAATGAATACCCAAAACAAGATGGATACTTCGCCAACGTGTTCTTACGCTGTAAATGATAATAGTGAATTGTGTGTTTGTATAATTGAATCATTAATGCAAAAAAGTTATGTGTCTCGGCCATTTGCAGAAAAAAACTTATTCTCGATAGTGGAAATATTGAGTTATGGAGCTTAATGGAATTATGAAGATAATTTTAGACGGTACCTAATTGTATCTTGTTCGCGGGCTAGTTTCTAGGTGTGCATATTTGATATCAAATACGTAGTAAGTACTAGTATAAACATTTGATGCCCATCATCCCTTCTACAAAAAGTCACCGACCGCCACTGATGTATATCCGTTTGATCGCATCTTTAAATGATGAAATTGATTTTTGAACCCAGCCAATTGAGAAGAGTAAAGGAAAGATAAGAAGCAGCTTGTCCGACTTAAACTCGCACAATGTTTATTCGTTGAAGCGAAAAGAAATTGTGAAAAGGTAGCTTACCTTCAAAACATTACTTTTTCAATACGAAACTCATTCTTGATTGTTCTTTTTAGAATTAGTTCCGCTGGATTCCAAACATGCAGTGACATAGAAAACTGAAAAAGGTCCTCGGCTCTCAAATAAATTGGCTCCCTGATGTGTTTTTTCGGGTCTTACAAATCAAATTATCGCCGTCTTTGCAAAGTTAGAGCTGTATCCAAACATCTTTTTTTATCAGCCAGGGATCTGGGTTTAGTAGGGTTTGAAATAATGCACTCCCTACATTGAGGATAATTGATTTTTTTAGATTGCTCTGTCAAATGTTTCCGGCATATAGAGCTAAACGTAAAAGTTGGTAAAATAAAATACTGAAGTGTTTCAAAAGAATCGATACATTAAAAAATGTGTTTAAACCGCACAAGAGTCCCAACTGCGCCCTGTATGATATCCCCAATTAAAAGGTTAACGTTCCCGGGTTACGAATAACCTGAAAATATCTTAAAATTTCCCACACGAAGAAAACTGATTGATATAAAATAATGTTAATTTATTTGTAATCTTTAAAGTTATTTTTGTTCAAATTTTTAGAATTGACAGGTGTCCTAAAAACATAGTAAAACACGAATGTGATATCGCAACGTCGAAGCACACGTTCATAAAATTTCTAATATTGTCGCATTCCATCATTGAATATAATCAGAACAAATTCAGGAGCCTGAACACGTGTTCCGATGTATTATGAATATACTAAAAGCTTATTGAGGAACGTCCTGCAATCAAATTTTAAACGGGATTTTAATAAATCAGCAATACTCATTTTTATGCGTGTACTACCACCACAAACGGAAAATGTTGCTTTTGTCTTGATGAAAGACTTAGCTAGCCAAGGAATTGAGCTCACGACGCCTGGTTGAGACCCAGATGCTATGCCACCTCAGCCACTGACCGGATAACTAAGTTTGTAATAACTGTAATTTTGTAACTAATGTGATTTTATATTGTCCAGATCCAAGGAGTTTAATATGCTACGGGTAGGTAAAGAAATGATTTTCCGCAGGATCCCCTGTATTTATTATGTAGAGTTAACTTTTTTTAAATATACCTACTTAGTAAAATATCAGTTAGGTATTACAATTAATTTTTAAAATTTCATTGTGAACAAATTTGTCTTAAAACTTTAGTAAGCTATTCTATTGGGCTCCAGGAAACGCAAGGAATAGATCAAACCTGCCTCCGGTACAGCGCAGGGCTGCAGGCTGCAGTGGAATAAAAGGAATCGCGAACAAAGTGTTTGGTTTCAAATCTCTCCGGAATGTTTATTACTTCCGTATCATAAAACTGCTCGCTACGTTTGCAACAAAACACATTTAATTAGTGGGAAAATGCCAGCCAACTTACTCTTGAACGATTGTACATTACCAGCGCCATTTCACAAGGCTTACCTGGTGTTATTGGTGGTTTAACTTCTGGATGTGACACTTTTGTTTATTTGTTTAGTGTTTTATTTGGTGGCATTTCAAAAACTTCAGAATCTAACGAATTTTATTGACTAAAGTTGTGTGCCTGTGTTTGTCAAACTTTTATTTATTATTGCACATCTGAAATAAAAGATGCGAGTTTCGATTTAAATGTAAGTAAGTTGATTAAGAAAAAACAAAAAAACATCACTCTACAGATGGATGATGTCATCTGATCAATATTTTAACCTCTTAAAAGCCAGCGTATCCTGAAGGATGCGCTTAAAAAATCCATTCTCTTAAATATAAGTAGTTATTCTAGGGAAACTACCTATGGAACATTATGTAACATTTTCGTAAATATGTTAACAAGCTATCTAGTAAAACGTTACAATTTACAAAAATATAATTTTGCAAAAAAAAAACAGTAAGTTGTGATGAAAATAGAATCAGATGGCGGACGACGAATTAATTTTTCAGCGGCATATTGAGAGTTAATTTAGTAACCAGTTAAAAATAGTATTTATTTTTTGGAATGACTTAGTGAGTAAAACCTCAAATTGTTATATATAATTATAATATTTTGATAACACTAGCTCAGTTGGTAAAACGGTGCCCCGGAAAGGCAAGGATCCTGGGTTCGAGTCCTAGATGTGACCTTACCTTTTTCTGATTTTTCTGTTTCAGATTTTCGTTTCGGAATCGCTAATATTTTCTTCAATAATTAAAAAAATAATAATTTAGTGGAGTCAAAACAATTGTGGCAGATTGCTGATATGCTGTATGCGCCATATTGTTGCTAAGAGTCTTTGTGTGTTAACTGGATGACAACCATGACATGTTCAAATCGAGGCTACAGCTGGAAGTGAAAAAGTCTTCGAGAAAATTCCATTTTGGGAATCACTGTAGATGGCATGATAGAATAAAACGGTATAATGCTAAATAAATCACTTCCAGAGGTGCAATCGTATTGGAGATGTATGCATTCCATTTGTGTCTCGGACATTTTGCATACTGCCGAAATAAATCACAGTAGTGTTCTTGTTTTCATGGCTATGTACTAGGTAACCCAGCACCTCATAAAAATTTCGATTTAGTTATAAAATATTATCTAACAGAATTTTTATTTTATTTTAATCATTTATATATAATTTCAGTAAGTAACTAATTTTAGTGTGAGAATGACGTAAAAATATTTTGCATAGGCAACAATATTCTTTGTGGTGTTTTTTATATGTGAATACCACGAGAATAACCTGGATTTTCAGTCACAAAACACGACTAAAGCAATTTCAAGTAACGTTCCAGTTCTAAAGGGTGGTCTTGGTAGTGAAAAGTGCAGCAATTGTACATTATGTTATTTTAAATAATTGTGAAATAGCACGTATAAATCTGACTAAATTTTCCTGCTCGCGCCGGTACATAAAATATTTAATTGTTTGTCAAGAGGTTTATACCGCGACCACCGAGGCCATATTTAGGAATATGCCGCTGCGTGTATTTCCCTGAAGGGTTTAGGTACCGGATATAAAAAACTTGACGTTAAATTTTATCTTTAAAAAATAATTGTGTATATAACTATGATTAATCTTAATCGCGACTTAGTATCTCCGCAGTTTCCTTGATAAAATAAAAGAATTCGTTGCCATACAGCAATACCGAAAAACCGACCAATTGTAAATTATGTGGCTTTAAATTAGAAACTCCTGCAATTATTATTATTATGTTAATAAATACATTATAAATAAACTCCTGCAACTTGTAAACTTACGAAGAATGACATGAAACAATACTCGATAAGCGTAACTACATTTCCCATTCTCCGTTCACATTAAAAATCTATTCCAACTTTACGTTTTAACCTTTGGTTGGATCATCAATTAACCTAAAAAAAATTAAGATATTAATCCAAAAAATCTACGAATAGTTTTGGGAAAATTATCAACATGCATTAAAAAATTAAAATTATTCTACCCTATAATATTAGTACTAAAACTAATACAGATAAACAAATGATGAATAGTAAATAAAATATATTCATATTGTTTTACGGCCATAAAAATCATTTACAACCCAACGATTATTTTACCGTAAGGAATGAGTTGTTGCTTTGAAACCGGTTATTTTTTAACTAACAAAACAGTAGTTGCTGAGAGAAATACTACACGAATCATTTTATTCCTTTATTTAAATTATAATAATGTGTCTCAATTTCTTGTGGCATCCTGTATAATCCGGTAAGAAATATGACTCCGTAATGTGCACATGCATTTGTGATCGGATGCAATTTGTCTAACGGATATTTCATGCCATTTCTCGGATTAATGCATTACTGTTTAAACGACCGTCATAAAAACTTTGTCGTTTATCAATAAATGCATATAAATTCCGACATTCACTACACCAATATTATATAGGTAGTCTAGTGCCTTCTCCGTGGTCAAAGTTTCATCTAAGACTTTTCTTTAGTTTTAAGAAAAAATCCTGATCTAAAAGCCTGAGTAAGAACGTTGATAATAACCTTAGGAATGTTAACAAAGCTCACGCCTCAAAGTAATGCCTGACCTGGTATTATTGCAGTGGTGTGCTGCAGAAATAGTTGACGAAGCTCTTCAAAATGTCAAAATTGCATAAAAGTGGTCGTTTTGCGTCTCAGCTACTAAATCTCATATTAATCGATCTCTTGTTTGTTTAAAATGCTGAATAATACTCATTAAATATAGGTATATACTTTATACAGAATACACACTTTTGATTTTATTCACAAGATAAAAGATACTACGGAAGAAAAAATGTTTATTTTCGTTCCAACAAGACGTGATTATGTGCGTCTTGCTCTGGGTGATTAATTTTATATCTGAGGCCCCTTTTGTCCAATCCCAAAAGACGGGTTTTAGTTACAACTTCTTAATTTGTGTACTACTTTTGGTTTTACATTGTTGCAAATTTTGGTAAAAATTACGTTCGAAAGTTGATTCGAGTGAATGTAAAGGATTTGACAAAGGAATAACATCAATTAGATACTCCTAAGATAAGATCCTATCTATTCACTTTTGTTTATATATTATTTTGGTGTAGATTGCTTATGTTAGCAAAATCTCCAAACACTGAACTCGAATAACATTTGAGGCCCGTGGTTATCTTACAACAACACAATTAATACCACTTGTTCATGTTTTTTTTCAGTAAGTTTTTAATCATTACTTTTCAGGGGAGTGTCCTTTGTTCGTACATGGAATATATGTATGGATAAGATATTTTAATTTTTAATTTCTTGGTTAGGTTAATAATATTTTTTGTTTTCACGGATGCTGTAATAATCAGAAAGGGGGTAGAAGAAGCAAAAATAAGAATTTGGTTATGTCAGAGCCGTTACAAGAAAAAGATTGAGACGGTGTATGGGAGTGAATTGAGCGAATTTATTAGTTAGTAACATCCGATAAGAGCCAAGAAAAGACTAGATGATAATAAAATACACAAGACGAGCCAAGAATTGTAGAAAAGGTGCAAGAAGAGATAAGAAGAGATAAAATTAGACAAGGGATCGAAAAGAAGTACGAAGAGCCAAAAGAGAAAAAGCGAGCCAATAATAGGCGAGAAGATGAAAGAAGATGCAAGAAGATGCAAAAAGAGGCAAGAAGATCTAAAAAGAGACTAGAAGATACAAGACGAGCCTATAACGATGGAGAAGATGCAATAAGAGACATAAAGGCTTAAAAAGACTAAACAAGACAAAAAAAGACTAAAGAAGACTAAATAAGACTAAAAAAAGACTAAAGAAGGCTGAATAATACTAAAGAAGACTAAAGAAAACTGAATAAGACTAAAGAAGACTTAAAAGACTAAAAAAGAATTAATATATTTTTAAATTCCAACATTGACTATTAGGTTGCCATGTATACCAGTCAATTAAACTCCAACCTCATTCGTATCCTCAGAGCACGTGTTTGAATTCCTAATAAATCTCGCAATACGGAGTGGTACAATCTGAATGCTAGGGAAAAGTATTATTAAACCTGAAAGCTTTAATTTCTCTGAAACTTAATTTAGTTTCTCTGTCAAATAAGTTCGCCTTTTTCTTCTAAAAAAGGGGCAAATAAAACCTAATAATGAAAAAGTAAGACAACAAACCAACTATCATTATTGTGTTCCAAAGCACCTAGCACCTTAGTTGTCTTCCCGGAGCCATTAAAAACCGCAGATGTTTTTTTGTCGTTTTTGGCATTTACAGCTAGCATAAAGTAAAATTAGAGCCAAATCTATGATACAAAACACGGTAGATGGGTATGGCAACCACAAAAAAAAATTCATGTAAAAAAATTATGTTTATGTTTCAAACAATGATCTAAAATTACTATAAACGAATCAAAATATCGGGTAGGTTGTATCGTGGATGCAACCGCAGTGGGGTATGGGATTGCGTGCTGCAGAGGTGCTAGCTTGGACAAAATGGTAAGGTCAGATTAGTTTAGGTTAGGTCAGGTTCGTTAATTGTTTCACCCATTTATGCCTGCAGACGTTCAAGTTGTTACGGCAGAGCTCAAATTTAGCTGTTTTCACTCGTTAATCGCGCCACGGCTGCAGTTTTTGGCTCCAAATCTTTCTGAAAATAACAGGTCAAAAACATCGCACACGTGACAGAATTCGTTGTCGATGAAGACGGATTTGAACCGCTCCGTAACTTCAACTTCAACTTTTAGCAGCTGTGATACTCCATTATCTGATTTTGCTACAATCCCACATTGGGCTTTTGGGTGCATCTGGTGGAAGCTAATGAGCTGGTATTTTTAAGCGCTCTTTAAGTGAAATGACACTAAACTGCGCTATATAAATGCCATGTTATTGTTATTATTATCGTCGTTTACCTTAATTGCAGTCATATTTCTCGGACGTTCCCGACTTCTTTTACTATTCTACTTCGCATAAATTCTCCAAGCGCTCCAAAATATCAACTGGGTCCATTACAGAATCAAAAAAGCTGTCCTTTTATTATTCATATCAAGCATTCAAGAAATTTTAACACCCTCGTCAGGCCATTTCACGGCTGCCGTGGCAAAACAAAGAAAGGGATTTCATTTGAATTCTAATGTCATCATCGAATAAAATTCCGGGAAAGTCCTATTTTAAACACGTTTATCCATTTTCTAAGAGAGTTTCCCTGCAAGTTTTCTGATAAATTATATTATCAGGGAACATTGGTGACATTGCACTGCCTCTATTAAGTTTTATTTTATGTTCTGGAAAAAACAAAGTAGAGTCTTTTTGTGAAACTTTGGCATCTTAAACTGCGATTTATTTTAAGACTGAAGGGGGTGGGAGGAAATGAAATGAAGAGGAGGAAGGTTGTGAAGTACCTGGCTGTTTAAATCTGGCCAATAAACACTGTTTATTGATAGAGTGAAAGATACTCTCGGTAACGATCCGGTACAAGACCATTATTCAGAATAGAATTGTTGCTTGAAATTGATTTATCAATCTTTCCCATCTCCTCTTTTTCTTATCCTTCTCCTCCCCACTACCTTTACCCTATACCAATTTGGGATGCCATAGTCTCGCTATCTCCAAACGGTTGGGAGCAGTTGTAGCAGTTCAATGTTGCCCGCCACGTTTTCAATATTATTTTGTGACGTGTACACACTGGAGCTTCTAGAAGGAAGTTCGAGACGGGCGACTCGAGCGGGACCAGACTACGAAGATTTCAGTACCATTCGGAGAGCCTTCGGGGAAATACGCCATTCGGGGAAGGACACAAGCGAGCGCTCCAGACGACATTCTACGACTTTTTACCGGCAAGAAATGACGCAGTAGTTTTTGTTAAACGTTCTCGCTGGTCATCGTTTTGCTCCATCTAAATTTAAAAACATGTAACGTGTTATTTGGCGCCCTCTTCTAGTTAAACAGGTTAGAATATTATTTTACACACTATGTCACACCTTTTTAATTTGCTACCAATTTTAAATAATACCCGAGCGCCCAGATCTTCGATCTGACGCTAACGCCTTGGGATGTAACATTTTATTTGTTATTTTAGATGTCTCTTGCTCTTGCACTTTTTCGTTGTTAAAATAAATGCTTGTTGAAATTCTTAATTCTTTCATTATTGCAAACGTAAAAAACCGATGTTGGTTCCCTTTCAGATTGTTGCAATGGCGACCCTCGTGGTCATAGCCGTTTAAATTTTACAATGGATGATTATAATCGTACAATGGCGCACAACGTTCCTGATACCTTTATATTTTTCTGTTTTACAGTTGGGATTCTTGTTGTTTCTGAGTCGTGGCCTTTCACCAGGGTGATACTTGGAGTATGGAACATATTACTTGATGTTTATTACTAACCTGAAAAATTTACTCAGCTGAGTAACTTTTCAACCCCTTAAGCCGACCCTTAAGTGTTCTACATATACAGAATTTTGTCTTTTTAGCTGAAATAAATAACCGTTTTCCGTGAAAATTCGAGTTCATATTTCCAGTCAGATAGATTGTATGTAGCTACTATCCCGATAATTGAACCATTGTAACGTCCACTTCCGCCCAATTTCCTAGCGAAAGTTAACACGACTAATTTTGTTGACGGAGTTATAAGTTCAAATGTTTTAAGGCAGTCTTAAATAGTAGGCATACAAGGACAGCTTTTGTGAGAAAAATCTAGTATTATGGTTTTTAAAATACCTCTTTTACATTTTATTTTATTACAAAAATACTCTTTTCAATATAAAACCTTCAAACGGTTAGCTCTAATAGAAAAAGGTGAAAAATGTGTGAAATTCTTAGTATCTTCCCGCTTGTTCAAATAGGCCAAGCAAATTTTAGGTTTCGTAATTTAACCGCGACGAAATTTCATGACGTTGAGCCAATGAAACTACTGCTCCCTTGTGAGATCACAGCTAGAATATGCATTATATATCTCTTTCACTGTCTCCTATTTATAATTGTAACTTACATATTGTATTGCTTAGAAAGGAGGTTTATTAAGAATGTTCATTACTTTCAATACAGGTTAAGAGTTTCAATGTCTCAACTTGAGACATTGGATTGATATCTACTACAAATCTAATCCAAAACTACAGCAAAAAGGGTATTTTCGCTGCATTTTTTTAACTAAAAAAATAACGATGAAAATATTTTTTTATATAAACGAATTTTGTGCCATTTTCGATTTTCCGCCAAAACGACACATTCATTTTTATTCGTAAATTCGGCGTCGTTGACGTCACGTCAGGTGACAGCCATCTTACTAGACATTTGTGGTTTCTATGTAATAGTGACGTTGTAGCCAGTTTGACATCAATAATTGCGAATGAAAATATTAAACCCACACATTATTAATACAGTGACGGAATCAGAAAAATAACTTTTTAATTTTCTACGCATTTTTAAGGGTATTTTGTGAAAAAATCCAATTTCCACCTCGGGAACGATAAATGATAATCCTAATCTTTTGAAAATACTAAATAACTTCATGGACCGTCCTCAAATTTTATAAACTATAAATAAATATTTGGGTCCCTGTTATTTATAAAGATTTATTCCACTTTGACAACGAAAACACAAACTGTTCATATAACTCACCACTAGCATGTTTCAACTGGACTACCAATATTTTATTAAAATTATTTTTTCTTATCCATCAGTATCATTCAATCGCTGACAGCCCTGAATTGTTAATGCCAAGTTGCGATGCCTACTCAGCTATTTCAAGTACAATTAATTTTGTGGGTAACAATAAACTCACTACTGACTATTATCATAGACACCTCATACTTCGACTTATGACAGGTCTTATACAAGCCTAGTATAAATTAGTTCAACTATTGTTACACAAGTATATATTTATTTTGAATTATGCATTGTCTTAATAACTGCATCACTTGCAATAGTGTTTTTGTGTACACAATAATTGTTCTTTAATTTATTGCTATTATAATCATGTAAACCACATTGTCACTCGATAATCAGTGTATTGTAAAAGCCGTTTTATGGCGTTTGAATAAATAAATAAATATAAAACGGTACCTACACAGACCTTTCCGATATATTATTTAACAGCTCTTCGCCCTGCATAGAAGAAAAAATAAATAGTTCTTACAAATGCATTAGATAAAATATGTTTTTTTTTAACTAATTAACCCATTTCTATTATTATTTTATTTTTGTTCGAAATGTAGATATTATGTTTGTACAAGCCTTACGTGAATTCAATCAAATCTGATAACAAATTAGCATAAGCATTAATTACTCGGCTGAAAAATCCATGCAAATTTAAAATATCTCAAGAGTAAAAATAAATGCCGCCGACGGGAATTGAACCCGCACCTTCTGATGTCCGGTCAGGTGCCCTGAATCACTGAGCTACGTCGGCTAATTCCCAACCAGCCAAATAATTCTAAATGTACGAGTACTTGTAATGATCTGCACTTTCAAAACTTTTCCTTATGCGATGAATTTTCTATAAGTTCCATAGGTAACTTTTCCATAAGGCTTTGATTATGTATATATCCGGGGTAGGAATATCCTCCCTGCCCTCTGTACAACCCTTTGCTTTTCTCTCTCTTTATTACACACCCCTTCAAGTGTGTGCATCCTAGTTTGTCTACGTGTTTTACGACCTTGAACGTTATTATTTCACGTGACGGTTCAGTATAAAAAGGTCTCACCGAACGTTGTGTTGGTTTTTTGTTTCTCGGTATAGAGACCTGATTATCTATGTATGTGGTATCCCTTGGTTCTTTTGAGATAGAGTGAGTTGAATCCATTACCGCTGTGTTTTAAAACCATTTCATAAACCTTATTTTCTGTTTTGCCTGCTCTCCAACTAGCTACGTGATTCTACCTGTCGTAGGGTAATGTGAGTATGATAAAGTGTTAGATTTTATATATGTGATATACATACGATAAATTTATGGTATTAGTTGTCGGCGCCATCCATATGTATATTTTGGAAAGGAGAGGAACGGAAATGAATTTGGTTAAGCTAAGTTGGCTCCTCCGCTTTACCAAACAAATCTGATGGATGATAATTTGAACAAGGCAATCGATATCTGCGTGTCTGGATATCCGAACCGGCCGGGTCTGACGGGTTTTCGCGGGGTCTCCCCTTGCTTGTTCCAAATTGGCAACATTCACGCCAAAAAAAAGAAAACCAGGTCTTCTCACCAATTTCAGAAATGCCCCAACCTCTTTACAACTCCAGAAAAAACAACTTTTTTGAATGTAGAAGGGGAAAACCATGAAATCCCTTGTCATGAATCTAGTCGCGAAAATGTGACACGTAAGGTCTCTGTACAGTACGCCCAGCTTCTGAGAGGCCAGTTTTACTCTGGCTTCGATGGAACCCCCATACCTGAGCTGGTCACTTATAGTTACACCAAGCATATCAATGGAAGGCCTGTTCGGAAGATTGCTTCCGTTGAAGGAGACTAGATTATCATTTAGATCCCTTTTAGACGTAATCAGACAGGATTGGGTCTTTGAAACATTAAATTCGACGAGATTATTTTTACCCCAGGAGGAAATACTCTCGAGATAACCGTCCATTCTCTGCTTCAAAGCCCTCCGAGCCGTTGGAGTTTGTGTGCCCTTTGGGGGCTTGTCAAACAAAAAGCTATCATGAACTGTACTGTCATCCGCGTAACAACGAATCGGTGCACATGTCAAAAGGTCATTGATGTGCAACAAAAACAAAATCGGAGACAGAACCGATCCCTGTGGGACGCCAGCATTTATAGAGTGTGAGGAAGAGGTGAAACCGTCAGCAACTGCCTGAATCGACCTATCCCTTTAAAAGTCAGCAATCCACGTACACAGGGATGCGGGAAGTCCGTAAGAAGGCAATTTGTTGACAAGTCCTCGGTGCCAGACCCGGTCAAAGGCCTTGGATATGTCTAGTGCGACCGTTTGGGTCTCGCCGTGACGTTCCAGGCACCGCCCCCAAACATGCAACACATACGCGAGAAGATCACCGCACGAGCGGTTCCGCCGGAATCCGTATTGACGGTCGTTGATAATTTTGTTCTTCTCGAGGTATGTGAGCAGTTTGTCGTTGATCACACGTTCCATCACTTTGTACAGAACTGATGTGATCGCTATGGGGCGGTAGTTGGCCGGGTTGGAGCGGTCACCTTTCTTGGGAATAGGGTGAATGACCGCTTTTTTCCAACCAGAGGGCACAGTGCCACACTTCAGGGACATTTTGAAGAGCTTTGTTAAAACTGGAACTATTTCCGCAGCACACCTCTGCAATACCAGGGCAGGTATTCCATCAGGTCCACTAGCTTTGTTAACATCGAGCCCCCGTATAACGTGGAGTACATCCCGATGCCGGATCCTCAGCTTTTTCATATAGAAGCCGCAGTGAGGAACCGACGGCGGAACAGCACCTCCGTCATCGAAGGTCGAGTTTTCCTCAAACATTCTCCCTAATAACTTAGCCTTTTCGGTGGCGGTGTTTTCTAGTGAGCCGTCAGGTCTGGTAAGAGGTGGCAAACTGGGTTTGCAAAAATTCCGACCTATTGAGCCCGCAAGGGACCAGAATGCTCTGCTGCCATGCGGGCAGGCAGCCAGCTTTTTGCTGATCTGCAGGTCGTGTTCGAATTTTGACCTTTTAATGATTTTCTTGCATTCCTTTACCGATTTGTTGTATGCTGATCTGCTTTCGGGCGTTTGAGATGTGTTGTAGGCTCGGTAAGAGGCGATTTTTCGTCGAACTGCTTCAAGGCATTGTCGACTGAACCACGGCTTTGAGCCCACACCAGTTTCTTTAGTAGTTGATTGTATGAAGCCATCCATCGCCGATTTGATGACTTCACCAATCTCCTGGGCACATCTTGAAGGGTCCGAAGTCCGAAAACAAACAGCTGACCACGGAAAAGCGTTGAAATGGGCCCGCATACCGAACCAATCTGCTGACCTATAGTGCCACACTTTTCTCCTCAGCCTCTCATTGGTTGGTCTGAGGCTAACGGGGATTGATGTCGTCACTAGGCAGTGGTCAGATGATCCTAGAGGCGCTGTGACGTCAATCTTACAAAGTACACTATATTCACCCCACGAAGGACTTATTTAACGACTTCAAAGTACTCAACATAAAATCCTTATACGTCAAAAACATATCCTCCTACTTTAAATTCAAACATACCAAAAAAAATATTTTTGAATCGACCCATAATACAAGATATTCCAACAAATCGAATTATACTATTCCCCCAATAAAAACCTCAATGGCACAAAGACAATTTAACTTTCTTGCTCCAAAAATATTCAATAATTTAACGTTAGAAATAAAATCAATAGCCAAATACGACAGTTTCAGGAAAGCGCTCGGGGATTTTTTGATGTGTGATTATTATAGTGTTAGTAGCCTATTCCAAGTACTCAGATAGAGGTGTATATATTGTTTATATGCGTGAGGATGCGTCATATGGGTGTATGTATACATGTGCTGTTATATGTATATAGTTATGTCTGCTGCTATATACACATGTGTGCTTGCATGCACACATATTAAAAATTATATATATAATTATGTACATTTTTACAATCTAATGCTAATTTACTTCTTTCTCCTTTCTAATTTCTATCTTCTACTTTTTATTATAATTTTTCCAAAATTTTAGCTTCATCAATAGTTACTAATTTCATATGTTTACACTAGATTTTCATACAAATTAATTACACTCAATTGGTCACCATGAAACAGGCAGCCGCCTAGTATGGTGATTCATTATATCTACTTTATGTAAATTTCATAATAATGTAACATGTATTAAATAAATAAAAAATAAAAAAATCTTATAACCGTGTGGCACAGTAGTTAAGAATAGGTTTAACAGATTGGAACGGTGAGTCTGGACATCAGGAACCCTTGTAGGCTCCTGAACCAGTTGCTCTAATCCGTAGCAAATGGCAAAGGATTCCGCCTGTCGGCCAGCCGAGTCCGTTGGGCCTGAGAACTTCAACCATGGTTCGTTATGAACATTGAAGTCCCCCAGAACAATAAACTCGGCCGAAGGGTAGCAGGGCAAGAGATCATCAATAGTATCTCTCAAATGTTTGAAGAGCTCTGAAGTGTCTGATTCGCTATGGTTCGGTAAGCGGTATAGACATGCGTAGAATCTTGCCGTACTGGCAAGATTGACGCGCACCCACATTACGTCGAATCTGGAGTTTTCCAGACTCAATAGTCGTACACAGTTGACGTTAGCTCAACTGTAGAGGCAGACTCCTCCTTTGAGACGGAACTTGCTTGCGAGGGTAAAACCCGGGCAGTCCAGATAGGAGGAGTCTGGCGGCTCGGCTATCTGAGTTTCGGATAGGAAAAGAAGGTTGGGACGTTGGGACAAAAGATGGTGATGAACAGAATTTAAATTAGTGTGCAGACCGCGAATGTTGGCAAAATTTACCAACAGTTTTGGCCCGCACCGGGGACGCCTGCTACTCGCCGCTGTAATGATTTTAAGTTTGTTTTTTTGTATATTCATGATTTTAACATTATCTTAATCTTGGAGCTGTCCACATATCCAAGTTCAAACCCCGACTATCCCCGTCCTGCGATCTCTTCTTTTTCCCTTCCCGTGGGAACGTGTTTACTTTAACACTTCAATCAATTATATCCAAACTCACGTCTAAGAGAGTTCATCTTATTTTCAAATTCCGTGGTAAAGAATTCATAACTCTGTTTGAAGGGCGCCTGTCGCATTTGATGTTGTTAATCTAAACAAAAAAAATTTTTGGAGTACGTTCGTCTCGTTTATATTATGTATGTGTTCAAACCATCACATCCTTCAATCAACAATTACTGCTTATTATATTTTTTTCACCTGTAAACAACAAAATTTATTTTTGTAGGAAAGGCTTTTTTAGTGCTGAATTTTCCACTAGATGGCTAAATTATATCTAACATATTTTGGTGAAATATTTTGACTTGTCAAATATTATTATTTTTAATGATAAATTAATGTTTATAAGATAAGGTTTTATGCAAAGCATAAAGGATAACTTATTAGTTGGCGGCATTTATTCGTATGGATATTTCAGGCGAGTAATTAATGCTTAAAATAATTTGTTATCCTTTGTGCTATGCATAAAAACCTTGGCTTATAAACATTAGTTTATGATTAAAAAAATAAGGATACAATCTGGTCTCTAGTGTATAAATTATGTGGTTATACTGGAGATGTTAGGCAAACGCTTTTGAAGCCTTTCTTTCTTACAAAAGTATACGCTTAAATCATACAAGTGCTGACAATAGAAACATTATGTTTAAAATGCACATACCTACTAATTTTTTTTTGCAATAAAATAAATATACCTCACAAATACTAGTTATACTAAAACAAGACATGTACAGTACATTAATTGCAAATATCTACTACAAACACATCCTTTGGACTAAAGCACTACAGATGCCAGGCAAGAAGGGGCGGTAAGAAGTAGGAGTATGAAAAAATGGCAAGACGAGACGAGAAGATCTAAGAGGAACTTGAAGAAACGCATAGAGTCAAGAATAGCAAGAGGGTAGAAAAAGAGGGAAGAAGAAGGAAGACAAAAATATTTGCTATACTAGAACAAGACATGCATATTTTTAACCACTAAAAACATGTTTTAATTAACAATAGCATTACTATCATTACACGTAAATGTAACTTACTAAATCCAAATTATCCAGGCTTATTTTTTCCTAGTCTTGCCAACATCGTAATCCTCTTCAATCACACCACTCTCATTATCTATAAATATACATAAACAGCATACTATAGCCACAATTCTTACTGTCTCTCTAAATATTACTTAATGATTATATCTTTCTATTACAACAGTCTTTATGTAAACATTGCTTATTACCCTGCAATACCAAAATATTATTTATATACAATTGAATTTGATTCTTAGTACCAGAAAGTCATCACCTACACCAATAAAAATGTCATTGAACTCTGTTATGACAGAACTATGTATAGATACTGTAAAAATTTCTCACTACCATTATCATCTTTAAACACCTATACTTCCTCAAATAATTCATATCATTTTACCAGGTTCATCCATAAATACAAAAACACCATAGCTATAACCACAAGTGAAACTAACCCCTCACCCATCAGTGCTCATAACCACAACAAGTCATATGTATACCACTTACCCTCAACACCGACGCTTACGTTCCTTACTTGCGTAACTCTGATTATACATGTAATCCATTCCACCATTATAATTATCTACACAGTTATAATCAAACAAATAAATCTCATACTTTCATTGCATTTAAAAACCATTACGATTGTAGATCTTCTATTTATACTTACTTGTTTAATTAATTTTATTCTCTCAAGAACTCTAAAATTCACCCTCCATAACACAGGGCTATCCCTAGCATGGAGGGTGAAATATCACAAAAACCATATGTACCCTCTAAGTCTTGTATTAATAAAATAAATAAATAATAAAAATAGTACAATAATTGCAAATACCTAAATGCAGGGTGGAGCCCAGCATGGAGGGTGAAATATCACAAAAACCATATGTACCTTCTAAGTCTTGTATTAGAAAAATAAATAAATAATAAAAATAGTACACTAATTGCAAATGCCTAAATGCAGGGTGGAGCCTAGCAGGGAGGGTGAAATATCACAAAAACCATATGTACCCTCTAAGTCTTATATTAATAAAATAAATAAATAATAAAAATAGTACACTAATTGCAAATACCTAAAACAAACACATCCTTTGGACAAAAACATTACAGATACAAGGCCATTAGGCCTTACAATTCCCTTTCTATACATTTTAATACATTATTATTTGTACATACAAAATGCGTATATTTATGACAAAATTGCAATTCTCCTAATTATTTATGTATTTTTCAATACCATTTTATGACAGTAATTTGATTTGCGTTAGAATTTGTTCATAGGTATCTATAATACTATTATTCATTCTCTTGTTGTATACAAACAAGTTGAGTTGAAATAAAATAAAATAAAAACGAAGCTTTGTAGGTAAAGTTGTTTATTCCGACTTGCGAAAGGGGTTGTTTTCATATCGTAAGCACGGTCTAAAATTGAATTATCCCATAGATTATCAAAGAAAGGGCTTTCTTACTGAAAGAGAATTCATCTAATGTCCAATGCCTACTTTATAATGGTGTGAGGATCTTCTCATTAAATGATGAAATTACTTAGAAATGTCCGAGTAAAAGATCTCTGTCCCATGTCTGCCAGTCTTGGCAATCCTATATAATTCATTGCTTATTGTACGTAACAGAAAATATCACTCAAATAGATGCAATCACACAATTATCAATCAAGAAATATACTTTTGAACACACCGGATATACACTGGTCATGTGCTCTACCAATTGCACTACGTTGACTTATTGAAAACCCGCCAAATTAGACTCAACCACGGCTTTGGGCCCACACCAGTTTCAAACCAAGAAATCCCTTGCTTAAAAAAAAAAAATCCACCTCTCAGTTTCTACCTAACGTTTTGATAGAAAACATTAATTATAAATTATAAACTTAATTAGTTCGATCAATTCGTAAGCCTATCGGGGGCTTAGGAGTAAGCTCAATTTTCACTTACCTCTGGTGAAATTGGCCAGAACTTTTCAAAAGACGAAACTTTGACTGAGCAGACATTTAAATTAATTATCGTTATTATTTATCATACTTAAAGAAATACATAAATACATTTCGCTTTATTACAAGAATAATTTTGCATAAAAATATAAAAGTTAATCAAAATTAAAGTGTTTAAAATTTTGTTAATTTATCTTAAGATTTTTTTTAAATAGTTTTTTTTTTAATTTAAAATATTCAATTCTCCGTTTTCAGGCCAGCGGGAAGAAAATTGTAAATTTGTATTCCCTTACGGCCTATGCTCCTTTTACCACGTTCAGCATTTTATTTATTTTTTTATTGAAATAAATTTAATTTTAATAACTTTGAAGGTTATACCCGTCAGTGTAATATATCATTGAACAAGAAAATAATATTAGTAAATTTAAACGAAACATGAAACAGAACAAGGCATAGAAAAATAAAACCTTATAACTGTCAAAAGTTATTCCAATAAAAAAATTATATTCATTTAAACTTTTGAAAAAAGTCCTCCCGTATAAATTAAAATCAGATATTTATATCCAATATACTCCATAGGTTACAAACCGATTTCATTAGAAACTTTGTTTCAATTTAAAAAGGTAAATGCCAAAAATATAGAAACAAAGATATTGTTTTTTTTTTAATGATAAAATAATATTTATAAAACAAGGTTTTATGCATAGCACAAAGGATGACAAATAATTATAAGCAATAATTAGTCACCTGAAATATCAATACAAATTGAAAATATCTCCCGAGTAAAAATAAATGCCGCCAACGGGAATCGAACCCGTACCTTCTGATGTCCGGTCAGGTGCTCTGAACCACTAAGCTATGTCGGCTTATTTCCAACCCGCCAAAAAATGCTTATTAATTTTTTTTCACCTGTAAACAACCAATTTAATTTAATTTTTATTAAAGGCTTTCTTAATGCTAAATTTCCCACTAGATGGCGTCGAGGCATATTATATCTACATTTGTTATCCTTTACGTTGGCGACATATATATTTTGAATTTGTATTGATTTTTCAGGCGACTAATTATTGCTTATAATTATTTTTCAAGATATTGTTAATTCTGAATTTTAAATATGAGATCGACGGAAATGGGTTCGATTCCCAGTTGAGACCGTTACATTTTAATATTGTGTCTTGTTCTGTTTCATGTTTCGTATAGATTTATTAATAATAAAAATATTTCAATGATTTGTATAGCGCCGTTTTTGTGGAAAATCACCTCATCCGCTATTAGTGATATCTTCTTTTTCAATTATATAATTTATTGTGTCAGCTTGTATAATGCTCGCGTACTTGTGACTTTTTTTATATACGAGTACATAATATTCTTATAATATAACACGATTAGGTGATAATCTATCGGTAAATATCACACAAGTAGTGATTTACACGTTAGTGGTTATATAGAATATGATACTACTTCAAAACAAACTCGAATCATCCACCCTAAGGAAGAATCACTCCATTTTCCAAGAAATGTTTCAGTTTTGGTAACTAAATGCCAGGGAGTACCTGCAATAACTCACTGAAGAGAAAAACCGATGGAAGTATGTTATTAGCGTGTCAGTGTGCCTAGTAAATAAATGCTTAATTCTTCCTTATTTAAACGTATGTTCGAACACGTTCAGCAACTGATCTTAAATAATCCGGCAACCGTTAGAAAAAATCACGGTATCTTAACTGAGCTTCGGTTAACCCCTCAGACCTCTGGTATATTATAGAGCTGTCATAAAGATAGATAATTGTATGTATTTCCGATTTGCGATAAAATCCAAATGAATGGAATATTTCTGAACGTATCCGAAATTTAAAAACTGTATTTTAATGGTGATGAAATGCTTGCAAATTTTATTATTATAAATAAATATACGATATTTGATAAATCAAAATTTTGACTGAAAACATAAAAAAGTTATCAACTCGCGTTTTTTCGTCTAAACACTGAAATTACTGATAACTAAAAAAAGACAAAGGTAATATAAACTTTACGGTCACCTTACTATCTGTCATCTCATATTTGCGGTCGGAAGCTTTGGTTTCACAGAAGTGTACATTTTAATTCTTATGTTAACCTCTAGATTTAAATATGAAGCGTGGCATTTTTTCTCATTAGAATCATTAAGATCGTATTTCTTACCACGATAATAAGGAAGATACGACGATTTCTAAGAGATCGTATGAGTTGTTCCCAAAGCGAACAAATTTACTATACGGATTTTTTTTTTTTTTTTTTTTATTCATCAACTTTCAAAAATACATTTTTTACAATTAAATCCCGTTAAACTGATTGATATCAGTTTGTCGACGGGTTCTTTTAACAATTACTTCTTAAATACATATACAATTTTAACAAGTACATAAAATATACACATAATTACATTAATACAAAAAAATTCTTTCACATAACCATTTTTTTAACATACATTTCCTTCTGTGAGTCAATTCACAGCTTTTTATTGAGTTTGGTAACATGTTGTAAATTATTGGAACGAGGTATTCTAGAGTTCTTTGACCATATTAAATATATAATAGCTGTATGTTTGCAAAACCGAACAGATTAGCCTGAAGGGTTAGCTGTCAATTTGCATAACTTTTTGAATAATATTGTTCGTTTTGCAAAATTACTTATAGAGGCATACTAACGAAGCTTATTGAATTGAAAGACATCACAATCGTGATCAATTGAATCCGTTCGAGCTTGATGAAAGGAAAGTCATGAAAAGTTATTTCCAATTCCCCATAAGCTAAAATTTGCCTTGAAAGGTAGGCTTCTGTTACAAATAAAAAATGCTAGGTACTCACTTGTTTATTTATTGATCTCTAAACTATCAACTAAGAAAATAACAAAAATAATTATGCGACCTCAGCGGACTGTAAATGTTTATAAAATTGAGTGTATTTCAACTCGACATTGTTGTTTTATGCGTTGTTCCGATCTAAGTAGCAGTTTGACGTTTAGAAATTTCGATTGATAGACAATACCCACCAGTGTTGCCATCGTAGAGCTATTTCTTATTTATTTCGTTTTCAATATAGGCTTGTCTATCAGCACGCATTACGAGTGCAACCATGATCGGAAAAACGAAATAAAATCGTCGTGAGTTAAGCCTATCCATCCGGTGACCTGATCCAGTGACTTTGCTATCCCCGATCGTGCCACTGCTAATGGATATAATCACGTTTGTTTTAGGAAATGGTTCATGGCAAGCAAACCAATCGATGATAGTTTGGACGTCTTAATCATCCCTCTTAATTCTTGTAGGTCTCATCTCTACGTGATACTTTCACGTTCCTGATTTAATCCCACAGAATAACTCGATACCCTCACAAATTTAATGCAGATAAATGAATCGGAGTTGAAAGCTTTACGACTTTCTACCTGAGTACCTATTAGAGATAGAAAAAAATTGTGGCGCAAAAAGTTGTAGATAATTTTATTTTCTATTATACTTGTTAAGGTATTTTAGCTGAAATTTCATTGGAAATTAGATATTTGGAAAACACTAGATTTTTGCGCGATTTCGGCCGGTTATTCAAAATGCCGGCGCGAGTACTGTTGCGAAAGGTCGGAAACTCAGATTTTACATCAGGGGATCAGTTTATAAAACATATAAAAAATGGGACTATCGGAATAATTACGATCGCGACCCCCTTTTTGGCGCTAATTGCACTGGCCTAAATGGTGTCATAAGTTTTCTTTCAAATCGATGGGTATACTTCTTGGAAATATAATACATTGAAGTTAACTTCTTGGAAATATCTTTTCAGTGGTTTGGCTCCGTTTTGATAGATTGATTTATCAAATTGACATTGATTTCTTTGCCAGGCTCGAACTACTGTTGGGTGAATGTTTTCCCACGCGTCTTTTATCTTCTTACCACAACGGATTAAGGCGTACAACGCGTCTCATATTATGACAGAGGTTAAGCTTTTTTTAACTTTTATAAATACTAAAATAGAAATTGTGAACGCATGATCTTCAACTTTTTTATGAAAAAAACTTATGAATCTATTTATGGAATAAATGACAAAGTTGACACAGGGACGGCCCTGAGTCAAACGTCGTGGTTATGAATATTTTTGAGTAAAGTGTTGAGGTTGTCAACTGTAGTGTACCTGAAATCTGCATCTTTATTTAGGTGGACATTATATTATTTTGAAGATTTGAAAATGTTTAATTTTCATCGTTTCACTTGATCGTGCCATGTCTTCCTCAGTCGTCCCGAACTTATTCTATTAAAAAAACTCCGTATCACATTCCAGTGCAGAGAAATGCTTTAAGTCTTCTTCGGGCGTCCCCGACTTCTTATACCATTCAAACTACTCTCGAAACACTCCTGAAACTAATAAAAACAAACTTTGTAATTTTCAGAAAAATTGGCCTAGTAATTTTTGAGTATATAAAGGATAAACAAAGACAAACGTACTAGCTGTACACCGCTACCGTTGATGTTGCTCAGTCTGTTTGTGCAGATAGAGAAACAATATCACGTGTTGATATTACGTCCAACGGATGGCGATTTAAAAAAAAAGCCTGTTATCACCTGTGACATGTTTTACAGGTGACATCTATATAATATAGGTATATAAAAATACACGCGTATTCAAATGTAACGTTGTGTCAAAATTGTAAAGCAATCGGTGAAAAACTTTAGATATTTAAGATTTTGAACAAAAGGACATTTACATTTTTATTTATACAAGTATATAGATAGAAAATTGTAGGCAGGTAATTTTAAATATAACGACGACATAATGACTTATTACATTCAATTTTCCAACTTTTACTAAAAATTAGACATGTACAATATTGTACATACGAGTATATGTAGAAATTCTAATATATGTATCTGTGAATATAATATTTTACTTTGTCAAAGCATTTTCTTTTTCTATCTGTTTATTTTGTTTTCACTAAGCCGCGACTCTAGAGACAATATTACCACAAAAATTAAGCCAAATGTTTGTACAAATTAGAAAAATTGGAGCAGAGTTACAATGTTTTTGTTTTCTGTGGCCGATGGAAAACAAAAAACGTTGTGGTCCCTAGCCAATGTTTTAGTTTTTGACTGATGTTTTGAAAAATTTGGTCTCCAGAGACTCGACTTTATACCTACAGCTCTATATTATGAATGCACAAAAATGTAAGAAAGAGTATAAATATTATATTTCATAAAATTAACTATGAGGTAACTCTATTAACAAAGGACTGAATGCAGTTGGCGATAACAAAAAAAAAATGTCCAAAGAAGCGAAGCTAGCAGTCCACAATTGAGTGCTAGTACCTACCCTGATGTATAGAAGTGAGGCATGGAACTGGCAGAGAAAGGATGAAATTAGACTGAATGTTGTAGAAATGAGATCCCAGAGGCGTATGTGTGGTAAAACCATGTATGGTCATGTGTGAAATGTGGAGATCCGCAAAGAGTGCAAGGCTGATGTAAGCGTAATGAGTAAAATTAAGAAAGGGACGCGTAGATGGTTTGGGCAAGTATAGCGAATGAGCAAAGAAAGGCGTGTAAAGAGAATATATGACGCAAATGGCAATGGTAGCAGAAGTCGGGGACGCCCGAGGACATGGCACGATCAATTGAATCAGATACTTGATTCGGGCCATGTCAAGAGTCAGAATAATAGAAGAGTATGTATGAATGTGAATGAAATGAATACCTTATACAAATAGATTTAAAAAAATTAAATAATTATTTCAAGTTATTTTAAGGCACGTTACTTAAATATTGCAAATTAAATAAGTATCTGTTTAAATTGTTCGTAATCCTGTTAAAAATGGGATTACAGGTGCTTGACGAATAAATTAACAGTTTTCTGATAAAATTTTAGTAAAATACTGATATATTTTCACGATGTTAGAACACGTGTTCATGAAAATCAAAAATTTTCGCATTTGGTCATATATATGATCAAGGCATGGTGAAGGTTCACGAACACGTGTTCCGATATATTAGGAATGTACTAAAAGCCTAACAGGAAATGGCCTGCAATCCCGTTTTTAACCTGATAACGAATAATTTAAAGAGATTTGTAATCAATCAGAAATATTCTTTTTTTTTCAAATTTTTGTAATTAAAATTTTTACATTACCTACATACTCGTTGAAACATTGATTCGTAATTTTTTTTTACAGTTATTTTGCACAATTTTTTTCAAATAAAAATATTGAAATATTCAACAGCACGTCCCTGATCGAGAGTATTATTAATAGATTTTAAATCTCATCAACGACTTTGTGACGGGTAATTTGATATTTCGTGTCAAAATCTAAAACGGTATCTAAAGCGCATTCCTTTACCTCCATCAATATCATAATGATGCAAACTAATGATCATATCCAAAACCGTGTTGTTGCTACACTATTAAATTTCACACGTCAGCAGTTAGGCAGTAATAACTTCGAATTATATTACAAAGTATATTATAATAACATTACAAAGTTATTCAAAATCTGTTCAAATTATTCGTATTTTGCGGGGAACTCTATATATTCCATCATAGACAGTACGACGCATGTTCCCTTACCTACTTCGGGGTCATATGTATCAGATGCTCCGGAATACGGCATTTCTTGGAAGAGGTAGCCTTCGGAGGAAGCAAGACAACAAATCTTGAAGCCGAAATTGATTGGCTTATTCTTAATGTACATCTTTCAAGAATGTCGACCGAAATATGTCACCATTTGCTCGTCGATGGAAAGTTTGTGTGCAAAAACACCAAATTGAAGATATTTCACGTTTAGCATGTTAAACAATGGACTAACCTACAAAGAAAGCTGGAACGTTAGTCGAAGAATACTAAATATAAAAGTTTATGTTATGGCTACTATACCTTAGCCATTATGTCGGTTATATCTAGATTGTTGCTATCGCAAAAATGTATATATAGCGCTTTATAAGCTCGAAATGTGGACGTTGGTTCCTTTTTTGATGACGCTTACACCCAAGGTTGGGTCAGACGAATAATAATCTGTGGTAAATGGCAATTTATTGTAGCCGGTCAACACAGAAACCAAGAAAACGCTTTAATTCATATATATCTTACTGGAATTCGGTATTGATTTTAAATCAAGCGTATTTGATCATACTTTCAAGAATAAACTCTATCACTTCGTCATCAAAGAATAATGAAAACACTTGGAAAGCATTACAAGACTTCAGCTTTTCGTACATATCTTTGTGCACCACATTCAGCGGTTCAGGAACGTAACAGTTTACTGTAGTTTTGATTTTTGGCTGGTGGTGCATTTGAAATAGATATTCGCAAGGAATTACGACTCGCACCAGAGGATGTCGAAGGCTGATTCCAGTCAAGTCGTGATATGCCATCAAATCATCGTCAATATGCTCTTCGTCCGTCCGTTTAAAAATATCCGAAAACTGCAGACTAACTATTATTTTTAATAAAAATCACCCATAAAAACTCAACAAAACCGTATTATTTGAAGGCAAGCTAACCAAAAACGTATGTAAACACTGTCACAGCTAACCTCCAAAGGTTGCGCGCAGGCATCACCTGATTTCAGTCACATCTAGCGGTCATCTTATGCATATAATACTATGTTGAAACAGTGTTGTTGACTATTTCATCTTTTGATAACAATATGTCATTCACACTTGTTTTATTTTTTCCGTTTTAAATTTTATTTAATTTTTTCAAAATGGGTCTAATTTCAGGGCTTTAGTAAAAAAATAATTAAAAATTGATTAATTAATAAGATTTATGAAATTATGATAATTATTGAAAGCTAACATACCAATCTGTAAATGCTGCATAATAACTTGGTTGAATTAAGCTTTATTCACAGTGAAAAAAAATCATATTTTTCATCTATTTTTTTGATGCCTATAGACATCGTCATGGAGGTAATGGGTTAAAGTCTCGACGACATTAGTAGCGACAACGCGACGATGAGTTTAAAAAATGTGCCTGTAAACGAACCTCCACGCAGATGTAAGGCAATAGTCACCAAGATACTCGAATCGTCGAGTATCTTATACTTATATCCTTTCTTCCCTCGGGAAGGAATGGCCTAATTCATCCAGCATTGCACAAACAACATTTCTCCTAAATAGGCGGTTTTAAAATATCGCTATATTTTAACTTATACTCCACTTTTTAAGTTGGCGTTTAAAGGTGCTGTTGCGATAAGCCCTTTGCAATACACTCGAAGGACCAGTCTCAAAACTATGTCAAATGCTATTATAATAATATGGGACAATTAATTACCCAACATATTAAATATGGGCTTCTGGAACATAAGATAACTCGTTGCAGTTGGGGTAACAAAGTATGCAAGCTTCAAGCTATTTCACTGGTAAGATAAAGAATAAGAATTCACAAAATTATATTCCGCGGTCTCTTTGTAATAACACATCAATCCTTCCTATCTGAGTTATTAATTTACACTGAGCATACTGCGAGTTTACATAAATGGTAGGTTTTCTCTTCTTTCTCTTGTAACAATTATTCCGGTGACATTTTTAGGATGGTTCCATTGGGTGGGTAAAACAATTGCAAGATTTAATACTGAGGCTTCTTATCTAAGTATTTGTAAATACTCTTACACGCCTAGCTATACAGTAGCACATATATAATGCACGAACAAAACCGATGTCACAAAAACATATTTTTCTCTTGGATGTTTTTCTATTGCTTGTGGTTTGATCACAGACATATGAATATATAGACTAGAAATTAAAGGTGAGGGGTAAAATCAACTGTTGAAGACCGAAGGGGGTAAAGCTGACTGTGATTCGTAAATAAATCAATCTGACAGTATATAGGCATCTCGCATTATAATATCACCATTTAGTTCTTAAAAGTAAAATCTGCTTTTGAATGAATAGACATTTTTACATGGGAGCGCAAATTACTCGCCACGTTATGAAGAAATTTGCGAAGTCCAAATTCGGCAAAAAAAAATTCTTCTATTTTCAGAGTCGAATATTTTGTTTACGTATTTAGTTAAGACACTTTTATAAGTGTTCATAATTTACTTCCCAGTAACAACGATGCGCACACTTGAGAATCGCTACATTCGACCAATGTTGGCTCGATGTGATAGTATATGTTTCTACAACTGATTCACATTATACGACGTGAATAAGCTTAAAATGATGCTTACAATACAATGACAATTGGGTTTATTCTCTTTTTCACATCTATTTTTACAAGTTTTCATATCACAAGCCACTATTTTGCCGTGTTATTTCATAAAATGCCTCGACCATAGCTCGACGCTAGTTCGAACAAGAATGATGACGTCACATTCTCAAGATTCACGGGAAGCCATACGCGAGCCCAGCCGGCTCCAATGGAACCGGTATGGGGAGTGGGGAATAATACGCTTTTAATCACTTAGGGCAGGTCTACTAATATTCATATGTCTATGGGTTTGATGATATTTTTTATACAATATCAAACAACACCATTCCAATTTAATCACATAATTTCTTACCAATCAAATTAATCTAAGTACAAACTGAAAGCCCAATGAAGAGAGACCATGATTAATTTCCTTGTCCATAATTATACAAATGAAAACCAGAATCACAGTCGACCAGGCAACCTGATCCAATACAAATACGGAGGTACAATAAAACCCTCCAACTGTCAACATTTTATGGCTTGATTTCCCAGGAGGCTTAAATTTCCCCCTCTGTGGGTCCAGCTTCATTCTAATGGTGGTTCCGCAGTCGGTCTGATGAACTACTTAGGTGTTGGATTATTACGACTTGCAGTGTTTTATTTAGTTGTTAACAGAGTTACTGTAAAACTTTGATCAATGCTTTCGTTTTCATTTATGTTTGACGAAATCTTTGACGAACCAGCGAGCTTTATTTTTGAAATGGTTTTTTTACATACACAACAGGCCCTGAGGAAAATTATTTTCCTTATGTCATCTCTGGGGGTGTCGTCTGGAAGTTCTTTTTGAGGACAGAAAGGAGAGAACATGGGTCTTGAATGGAACCACATTGTTGAAGAGGAAAACTTTCTCACCACAATTCTCACACGATCATTCATGGTTTTATCACACATACGCCTCAGGGATCTCATTTCTATAGCATTATAATACAGTATAACATTAACGCTACTTAGATACGAGTATATATTTTTTTTAATTCTCTGTCACCTAGAGCAAAATACAAACCAGGTTGGACGTGAGATATGCTTTCTTCCGTGTTTAGAAAGTGTTTTGTACAATGTTTTACGACAAAATAGCCTATTTTCAAAAACACATTATTTCCCGCAAAAAAATTATCTCGCCCGTAATATTTTATGTCGTGTTGGCAATTTCGGTTAAACCATAGATTATAACCATTACCGAATTCAGCCAAGTTGCAATTTAGGCAATCGCCTGAACAGGGGTCAAAGCGGGATATGATAGATGGAAGTGAATCAAACCAATAAATAATGTCTTAGATACGAAGATCTAAATAACTCTAGAGCGGTCTGCGAGAATGTTACAAAAATGTCGAACAAAATACAATACAAAATTTGATGGAATTTGCACACTAAGAAATTATTATAATTATTTATCTGGTTTCTGTGCTATTTCCAACTACGATTAACATTTTGCATATGTAAAAAATATATGTTTACCTCTTTTTTTTCATATTCCTCATGCTATAATACCTACCGTCATTGATTACACAGATAGTGAATACGCTCCACATTAAAACTTCCAAAACATTAGAAAATTGCAAGTAAACACAACATAAAGTGTCGAAGTAGTTAAATCACTTCATCTTCGAAATATTCAATCAGTTAGATTTTTAAATTATCGTGTGTGCTGTGCAGTGCTGTGTTTTAAAAATATTAAAATAACAATTTTCAACTGGTAAACATACCAAACGCGCAGGCGCATTATCAGTCCGTCATTACTATCGCCATTGGTCGAAAGTGTCGTCACTTTTGAATAGTGCTAAACAGTTTGCGGGAAACAGGCGTTTGTGTATAAACTAATTACGAATAAAGTTAACATATTTTTAACTCTTTTTAAATAAATTTTAATATGGATTTAAACGAGAACTCTCTTAACTATATGACCAAGGCCAAGGATCTACTCTGTTCGCTGATAAAAATTATTAATGACCCCGGCAACAAATTTACGAAGGAGCAAATGGGTAAAATTACCCCGATAACAACGGATCTGTTAGGAACCACAGGATTGATGGCTGTTCGTATGGGAATGTTGGAAGGAGAATTGTCAACATTAAAAAGTGTAACGGATACTCAGTCTATTGTTACTAACCCGACAAATACTTCATCTTCAATAAATGATTTGCTCGCAGAGGCCGAGGAAAGAAAAACCCGGTCAAAGAACATTATTTTATTTAATGTTCCCGAAAGTATTTCAGAATCAACAACAACAATTATTAAAATGGACAGCGATAAAGTAGTTTCAGCGATTAGTGATATAAATAATGAATTAATACCGAGTGTGGTTAAGTCGTACAGACTTGGTGTAAAAAAGTCCAACAAAATTAGACCGATTAAGGTCGAATTCAATGACTCTGTCTCGGCTCGTGAGGTTTTGACCAGGAACGCAAAACTGAAAAACGGTATAAAGGCCAGTAACGACCAAACACCATTGCAGAGGACTCAACTTCTAGATTTACGCCAACAACTCGAGACGAGGAAGAACAACGGTGAAACCAATATAACTATCAAATATGTGAACTCTGTACCTAAAATTATTGAATGTGCGCCAAAAAACTGAAACAACAAAAAATAAAATGCTACTACCAAAATGTGAGAGGGATCCGCACTAAACTTCCCATGTTGCTGACTTCGGCGGCAACTATCTGCAGTGATATCTTCATTTTAACCGAAACATGGCTCGACTCAGGAATCAATTCCGCCGAATTAGGCTTCCCTAATTTCAACATCTACCGTATGGATAGGAATTCTAAAACAAGTGCCAAAACGAGAGGAGGTGGTGTAGCCATTGCTATCTCAAAAAATCTCAGTTCTTCAAAAATATCCACAAAAAACACATCCATCGAGCAACTATTTGTCAATGTGAACACTTCTAGAGGTAAAATAATAGTGGGATGTGCATACTTACCTCCGAATTCTGATGTCCAAAGCTACAGCAATCACTGCGACGAGGTTGAATCAATTTGTGCTAAATATCCTAATACTAAACTACTTCTAGTTGGTGATTACAATCTGCCACATTATGATTGGTGTAATATGAATTCTGTCAATTCTTGTTCTAATGTTAATATTCGTGTTATTAGAGATATGGCACTGTTCTTAGGTCTAACACAGTGTAATAATGTTCTTAATATAGGAGGTCGTACGTTGGATTTGGCACTGTCAAATGTGTCTGACATCTGTGTTGTGAGAAGTACCGAAATTCTATTACCTGTCGATGTTTACCATCCACCACTAGAAATATGCATGTCCAATCTTAAACCAATTCCTATCGTAAAAAAGGTAGTAGAAACTCGAAATTTCAAAAAAGCTGACTATGTTAAAATTTCAAATTTCCTTAAACAGACTGACTGGTCATTCTTTGATAGCGACGATGATATTAATGTACACCTTAAAAAATTTTACTTCATCGTTAATTCTGCAATTGAACAATTTGTTCCTTTAACGACTTACAGAGAAACTCTATACCCAAAATGGTTCTCAAAAGACCTGATAGACTTAATTTACCTCAAAAAATTATCTCATAAGAGATTCAAACAAAGTCGCCTGGCCATCGATTATACTGCGTTTCAAAAATTGAGGGCAGAGTGCAATAAGCTCTCCGCAAAATGTTACAAAAATTACATTAGTGATGTCGAAGGCTCTATCATGGACGACTCAAATTTCTTTTGGAAATATGTTAAATCCCAAAAAGAAAATGGTACTTACATACCTAGTAGTGTGTCATTCGATTCTAAATTATCCCAAAATCTTCAGGAAACTGTTAATCTTTTTGCTGATTTTTTTAGCGGCGTTTACATTAATGCAAGTGAAGACAGCAATATTTCGTGCTTTGATTTGGTTGAAACTCTTGATATATCTGACTGTAATGTAACCATAGACGATATTATATCTAAGCTGAAGAGTCTTGATTCCCGAAAATCCGCAGGACCTGATAATGTTCCGCCCAGGTTTTTAGTAAATTGTATGCATACATTGTCATATCCTATTCATAAGTTATTTACAAAGTCACTCTCATCAGGTGTATTCCCGGACCTTTGGAAGTTTAGTCTTTTAACGCCCATTTTCAAAAAAGGTAATAAGAGCGAAGTAACAAATTATAGGCCAATATGTATAATGTCTACTTTACCCAAACTTTTTGAAAGCCTAGTACTAGATAAGTTGATATCCCGAATCAATCGAACCATCTCTCCCCTTCAACATGGATTCATTAAAGGTAGATCTACTCTTACCAATTTGATATTGTACACGAATGATATTGTTAATGCCCTTAATGCATCACATCAAACTGATTCCATATATACTGACTTCAGTAAGGCATTTGATAAAGTAAACCACAAAATATTATTACGTAAACTAAAATTGTTGGGAATAAGAGGGAGCATGTTGGAATGGTTTAAGAGTTATCTATTAGGAAGGTACTTAGCAGTCAAGATAGATTCGATTACTTCTTATACATTTGCTGCCTCGAGCGGAGTACCACAGGGATCTCACTTGGGCCCAATATTATTTTGTTTGTTTATCAATGATATTGTTAATATTTTTACTAATGTTAAAGTCCTGTTATTTGCCGACGATCTGAAGATATACAGAATAATCAAAGACGATGACGATCGCGCAATTTTGCAATTGAACCTTAATAAACTATGTGCGTGGTGTTCTGTCAATGATTTGCAACTAAATTTAGGTAAATGCCAGATTATCAGTTTTTACAAAGGCAAAAATCCACTTAATTTTTCCTATTTTATGAATGGTGCTAATCTTCTTCGTGTATCACAGATTCGTGATCTTGGTGTTATATTCCAAGAGAGTCTACAGTTTAACGAACACATCGATGAAATAACAAGCGATGCGATGAGAATACTAGGTTTTATTTTGAGAATGGGAGCAAATTTTAAAAGTATGTCAACATTAAAACATCTGTATTGCTCGTTAGTACGAAGCAAATTAGAATACAATTCCACCGTATGGTCACCGTACTACAAGGTCCATTCTCAATCATTAGAAAAAGTACAAAATAAATTCCTTCGGTACATTAATTTTAAAATGAAAATTCCAATCGAATTTATAAATTACAATAACTTGCTTGCTGAAACTAAACTTCTTAAATTATCTGATAGAAGAGTGTTAATTGATTTGCTATTTTTATTCAAAATTATTAAATCTTTAATTGACAGCCCTAATTTGTTGGAACTTATTTGCATTAATGTTCCTGCTAGGCAAACTCGCAGTAAAGATACTTTTAAATTTAACAAGAACCTCAACACTAATTATTCTATTTTTTCACCAATTCCTAGAATTCACAACCTTGCGAATAAATACTGTGAACTTATAGATATGTTTGGTTTTGACAATTTTGTGAGCTTTAAAAGGCAACTTATTTCGATTCTATCGGCTAATAATTAACTTTTATAGCTTTAATAATTTTATTACATCTTCTCCCATTCGAAACCTTTCAAGTAAATTATATCCATATTTGTTTGTTTTTTATTTGCTCTACTATACACTTATAATTGTATGCATATACCTACTAACTACTTTTTATACATAACACTATGTTCCATCTCAGATCTTATTATTTCTTATTCATGTCGATATTGCTAAATTCTATTAGTTTTTGCTTTTTACAGGTGCAACTCTTATTTTGTTATTTTTTTTTTTTTTTTTAAATCTCTGTTATAATGTTCTTTACCTCACGAGTAAGTTACACTCTAATTTATATTGGTTTATCGATTTGTTAAACTCACAATTAATACTGGGTTTAAACACACCCACTTACTTACTTTTTATGTTGAACTTTCTTTTACTTACTATTTCATGCTTGGGTATATTTTATATTGAATCCATCTTATTAGTGTTTTGCTAACTTGCACAAAATTTTATTATATGTGTTGCTTTCTTACAATTAACTCCATTTATCTTCTTATGTTCAATTATTGTAATCAATGTAAATGTATATTTTCATGTAAAAGCCCATTAGGGCGTAAATAAAATAATAAATAAATAAATAAATACAGAGTAGATTGATGTGGTAATTCGACATAAAAAGTTTGTTATCATTTACAATCCAATCGACAAAAACCTTTTTAATTCCACATTGTTTTTTGAAAGGCGCATCTAGTGTTTTTCTTTTCCATGGCTTACCGTCATTTTTCCTCCTGCCTTTGATCCGTCAATCCATCTTCATTACGACACGGGAAATTCGTTTGCATTCTGGGAAATTTCATCGCCAGCGTCTCTGCGACAATTTTTTTTTTAATTCGACTGTTTTCATATTTTCTCGTCATCTGAGCGTAGATATAAATAATAAAATAAACATTTTTATCTAATCAAAATGGATGTGCATTTAAGAGGAACTTAAATTAGGGTTACAGGCCAAAATACTTAACCAAACTGAAAAATTATATTTTAATCCAAAGGTGTAGCAAATATCTAGTGCGGATATGTGCTACTTTATTTATTTCTGTTTTAAATTATAAAATAATATGGGACATTAAAGAAATAAATTTTTCATGGTTTTCAGGGTCAAGTTTGGCAATTATTGAGTAAATGAAAATGATTTATAAAATTATTTATCCCTGACTTTTTTAAGTGAATTTGTATTATTGAGATAAAAAAATTACCAGAAAGCATTTTGATGGGCCTAAATTACAAATTACCGATTTATGTAGGAACACATATTTGTCAAACGTATATTTTTAAAATTTGACCCATAAAAACCCAGGAAAGCAAATCATTGTGGTTCAATATACAATTAATGTGACCAATATGCATTTCACGAGAGAGAAAGATACTCTCAGTATGACACTGGTAAAATACATATAACAACCATTAAACAGAATTTATTTTCAATTTTATGATCAATTTTTTTTTTTCAAATTCATGGTGTTAATGTTATTAAATGGTAAATTGCGAGTTCACTTGCAGTGTGATACCAAACAAAAGAAAATGTGATACAAAAAAAAATTATAGATATTTTTCTCTGTTAAACGCTCTTCATTCGGCTTCGGCAATTCCTTCAGCAGTATTCACTTTTTAATATTTGTCTTTCAAAAAATAAGGCTTTGCATCCACATACCATGTTATATAAAATAAGCATCTATTTTTGGTCCCCTCCAATGATCAAATGAAAAAACACTGTTTGTTTTCTATTCAATGGTCCCCTCACCCCAACCAAAATGTTAGATATTTTTAGCACAAAAAAAAAACAAATTAATATACCTTCCTCGCATACAGTTTAAATGGAAGCTTTCAACTGAATTTCTCTTAACGCATGTTAACGAGAGAAGAAGATGAGAACAGACAGAGATACGATAGGATGGGCCTTCGAAGCTTTTTTTCTAAATCGTGTACGTCAGAGGTCTGAAAATAAACGAATTTCTTAAAAATATAAATTTTCCATTCTATTTATGGAATGTACGGAGTAGCGATGAGTCATGGCTCATTTTATTAAGAGTGGAAGCTATAGTACCAGTTCAATATTTTCGTACACCTAGAAGAGTTGACTCAATAGAACAATAGCTCAATTGAACAATAGCTCAATTGAACGATAGCTCAATTGAACGAAAGCTCAATTCAACTTTATCTCAATTGAACGATAGCTCAATTGAACGATAGCTCAATTGAACGATAGCTCAATTGAATGGTAGCTCACTTAAACGATAGCTAATTAAATGATAGTTCAATTGAACTTTAGCTTAATTTGACGATAGCTGATTTAACGATAGCTCAATTGTTATTTAGCTCAATTCAACTTTATCTCAATTGAACGATAACTCAATTAAACGATAGCTCAATTTTATTGATCTATGGCTCAATTCAACTTTACCTCAATTAAACGATAGCTCAATTGAACGATAGCTCAATTTAATGATACTCGTAGCTCATCTAAGCGATAGCTAATTAAAAGATAGTTCAATTGAACTTTAGCTTAATTTAATGATATCTGATTTAACGATAGTTCAATTGAACGACAGCCCATTGAACAATAGTTCATGGAACGACATTACTATGTAAAATAAATATTTTTTGGTTTTCAAAAAACGTCTTGATAAAAAGTATCACCATTCAATAGAGTCATAGTATAGTTTACCGGGAGTCGAACGAATACAGCTCATCAAAAAGAGCTACCTCAATTGTGCGGTTCATCCATGAACGACTCGTCGCTGGTACGAAGGCATTAGTTTTCAAAGTAATTGTTTTTTTTTCATTTGACTGCCAAGTTCTACGAAGTTAAAAAATTTGGTAAAACTTTAACTCTTCGATGATTTTTTTACAATAGCTGGAATAAAATTTAGGCGCTCAATTCAATTATAAATATTTTTAAAAATGGAATGATTATAAATAAATCCGATGTTTATTTTAAGTACTCATTACCGCACAAAAGTTCCAACTGCTCCCAACCATCTGGAGACGGTGAGACTAGAAGCATTCCCAATCGGAGTAGGTTGTCAGCCTGAAAGTAGTAAGAAGTGGGGTAAATGGGGAGAACGAAGGTTGGAGAGTACCTGGTTATTCAATTCTGGTCATCAAATATGAATTAAGCCCTTTTAGGCTACGAATCAATTCTGAATGGTGGCCTTTCACCAGGGCTATACTAAGTATTTTTAATTGTAAAATAAACCAAATTAATGAATTAAAATTTACTTGCGCACGATAGGATTGGAACTCGCGAACTCCAGATTCGTAGATTCGGGATCGTAATCACTCAACCAGGGATGTATAAAATAAAATAAATAAATAGATAATCTTAAGTATTAAGTAATTAAAATTATCAGTTAAATTGCTTAATTTTCATGCCAAAAATGCCCTTGAAACAAACAAATTAAAGTTTTGTTGTAATGAATAACAAAAAAGTATTTGTTAGATAATGTATGAATGCAAATAAAGCAAGTGAAGTATATCAAGACAGAGATTCAATCGAATTCAGAGGTCCATCCAATCGAACGGTCGCGAACAAACGGCGTGATGGTTAGTTAGTTAGTGAAATAATGTAATAAAGCTAGTGAATTGGTGAGAAAGTGTAATTCATTATGTTAAAAAAACTTAGTTAGTTAGAGATATAATGTAATGTATAGTGTGAAAAAACCTAAGAAATTGGTATGATAAAGTAATACGTAATATAAAAAAAATCTAGTTAATTAGTGAGATAATAAAATACACGATGTATATTTAAATGCCAACCTACCCATCCCTCAAATAAACTCTTTGCTAAAATCAGGGTCTTAGATATACGTCAGCTATTTACTAAGGTAAGCATTTTTTACATACGAAAAAAAACCTACTGGTGGCTCCACAACACCAAGCTCACACCCGCTTTTCATCAAACCTAGGTTGCGAGGTTCCTCAAACTAAAACCTCATTCGCTCAACGGCAATTCTGGTTCATAGCGTCTAAAATATACAATGCATTGAGTACCGACTTAAAGTCAAGTAATTCTATATCCATATTTACTGCCCGTGTACATCAATGGATATTTGAAAGAGGACGACCTTTCTTTAAAGATTATATGAGTTCCTAACACAAAAAAAAAAATTATAAAAACTTCTGTCCAACTTTTCTCATATCACGAAAATTAAAATTAAGTGTTGAACATAAACATGTTGTCTTATAGATATAGATAATACCTACGATAAATAAACACGCACACAAACAATTATATACATTAAACAATATATATTAATTATGTTTATATTTTAATCTTAATGTTTAATATTATTAATTTTTATTTATATCTCTTTAAATATACATATACTTTTTCATTATTTTTTAGTTTACTATTAATTTTAATATATTTGTTTTTAGTTTTATTTTATGTATGATTCATACTTGCAAGTTTCTATAAAATAGTATTTTTTAGTTCTTTTAAGTTATTTTTATTATTATTTCATGTATGATTCATACTTGCATACTTATGTTTCTACAAAATAGTAATTTTTAGTTCTTTTAAGTTATTTTTTTTATTATTTCATGTGTGATTCTTACTTGCATACTTATGTTTCTATAAAATAGTATTTTTTAGTTCTTTTAAGATATTTTTATTATTATTTCATGTATATATTATACTTATTTTTCTATAAAGTAGTATTTTTTAGTTCTTTTAAGCTATTTTTACTATTATTTCATGTATGATTCATACTTGCATACTTATGTTTCTATAAAATAGTAATTTTTAGTTCTTTTAAGTTATTTTTTTTATTATTTCATGTATAACTACCACAACACGGGCATTAGCCTAGTATGGTAGTTTAAAAAACTATTTAGTTAGAGAGATAATGTAAAAAAAACTTTGTTAGTTAGTGAGACGATGTAATATAAAATGTGAAAAAACCTAATTAGTTTGTGAGATAGTGTAAAAAATCAAGTTAGTTAGTTAGATAATGTAAAAAATCAAGTTAATTAGTGAGATAATTTAAAATATTATTTATAAAAACCTAGTTCGTTGGTGAGATAATGTAATTTAAAATGTGGAAAAACAAAGTTAGTGAGATAGTGTAATAAGTTATGTGAAAAAAACCTAGTTAGTTGGAGACGTAAAGTTATACGTAGTATCAAAAACTCTAGTTAATTAGTGAGATAATATAATACCCAGTGTAAAAACAAACCTAGTTAGTTAGTGAGATAATGTTAAAAAACGCATTTAGTTAGTAAGATAATGTAATATGTATTGTGAAAAATTTCGTGTTTATTAGTGAGATATGAGGGTGTAAAACATTATGTATTAAAAAACTTAGTTAGTTAGTGAAATAATGTAACATATCATGTTAAAAACCTATTTAGTAAATGAGATAGTGTAATATATAATGCAAAAAAACTTAAATTTCCTTGACGACCAGCCTAAAAGTACACGGTCTACGAGGTAAGTTGTAATATCGCGGAGCACTTTATGCGTAGATTGAAATTTTGTAGAATCTGAGAAAATATAATGGAAACATAATGAAGTTTATTTCTGCCGTGGAACTGTGTAACTATTAATCAAAAGGAGGAAGAAACGCGCGAAAAGGCTATTTAAAAAATGTACTTTTTGTAAAAGATTAAAGGTGACGTCCGACGTCACCCGATGGAGAGCGGTGAGTTTCTTGGCTTTTTACAAAAGGTCGTGGTTTCATTACCTGAAAAGGGAAAGATATTGACATTTAATTTATAAAAACATATATGTATACTAGGATATCGTTTCAGAGATTAAAAACTCACCTGGTGTAATAATACACCTCCTTTCTGTATATGAATAAAAGATTTTCAAAAAGCTGAGTCAGATTGGAAAAACAGTAATCATTTAAAAGTTCTTCTACAAATAATAGAATCTTGGGAAATTTTACATTTTTAAAACAAATAATTATGAGCAATAATTAATCGCCTGAAGTATCAATTCAAATTGAAAATATCTCCCAAAAAAATAAATCCCGCCATCGGGAATTGAACCCGTACCTTCTGATGTCCGGTCAGGTGCTCTGGACCACTGAGCTACAAGTATGTCGGCTTACTTCCAACAGGCCAAATATTTCAATATGTACTAGTACCTCAATCAACAATTACTGCTTATTATATTTTTTCACCTGTAAACAACCATCTTTATTTTTGTAGGAAAGGCATTGTTGGTTCTAAATTTCCCACTAGATGGCGTCGAGACATATTATATTGTTGGTGAAATATTTTGACTTGTCAAATAAATATATTTTTTTAATGATAAACTAATGTTTATATGACAATGTTTTATGCATAGCATAAAGGATAACAAATAATAATAAGCAATAATTAGTAGCCTGTGGTACTAGTACATATTGAATTATTTGGCGTGTTGGAAATAAGCCGACATAGCTCAGTTGTCCAGAGCACCTGACCGGACATCAGAAGGCACGGGTTCAATTTCCGTTGGCGGCATTTATTTTTACTCAGGAGATATTTTCAATTTGTATTGATATTTCAGGCGACTAATTATTTTTATAAAAATGTACAATTTCCCAAGATTCTATTATTTGTAGAAAAAACTTTTAAATGATTACTGTTTATCTAATCTGACTCAGCGTTTTGAAAATCTTTTATTCATATACAGAAATGAGATGTATATTACGCCAGGTGAGTTTTTAATCACTGAAACGATATCCTAGTATACAAATATGTTTTTCTAAATTAACATTAGTTTATCATAAAAAAATAAGAACATTTTTATGTGAATATCGCAGAATATAGAAGAGTCTTTACTGCTCCCATCCGTCTGGAGCCATATAGACTATAGCATACCTTACAATTACTAATCTTACAATTTTTCAAAGAAATAACAACAATATGCTGTGATTTTCTGAGCTTTCCAGCTTTTAAAGCTCTCAGGGCGAGCTTTCTCATGCTCAGTGTTTCCGGTGAGTAAGTGGGTCACTTAATTACTGGGTGACTTAGTTGCGCAGTGGTAAGAGGAAGTCGACTACTAATCCTTGGACTAAAGGAAGAAAACCGGGGCTAGATCAATCAATCTCACATCATTACATTCCGGGAGGTGCTTTGTGGGAAGCTAGATATATGGAACAATGCGTGTTAAATACTACACTCTGAAATACTGGTCCTTTAAATGATTTATGGTAGCACCTTATTACTTAGTGAGTTGATAGCTCCCACGTGATAATATCTTTCTATTTCCATCACGTCGGTACGACTTTGTATTTGAAATATGAGAAAAAATACATTGTTTTGTTTATGTATTGCAGACTCGATTCATCACATAATATTAATGTATTCCGGATGAGTTGAAATAAACTCGCTACTAAAAAGACAAAATTCACATAGAAAGACATATTTTGCGGTAGCTTATATTTTATTGAATTAAATTGGTAATAGTTTTTCAAAATCTCTCTCAAAATCAATGGTTTAGAAATTACACAATGTTCAATTGAAGTTTTTACTCGAATATAGTTTCCTCTCTTTTTTAAAATTTAATGTAAATCAAATTTTATATATTTTTTTTTTATTCTAAATCCATATTAACATATTATTTTTAAGTACTGCAAGTGTTTTTGTTTTTTATTATTGTGACAGCTGTTTCGGCGTTCAAAGCTATTTTCAAATTGAGGTTATGCCACGTTGAGATGACTTCTTTATATGATTCTATTAACCCCTGCCCAATTTCAATTTTTTGACGACTAAAATATTTATTTACTTGTTAAACCGATTTACTAAGAAAGTAATGTTGACAATAAACTCTACTCTGGAATCTGTCTCCCACATTAAATTTTAATGTTTTCCTACTTGTTTGATTAATGACGTGACTGCTATTAGCTTATTTAAAAGTGTTATATTGTTTAGGTCTTGTGAACATACTGTGAAATCGTAAAAAAAAATTATCTTCATTATTAATTTTGATTTTATGGATTCTTAGCTAGGGCTTATATAACAATACCTTTTTATGTGTCTAACTAACTAGTACTGCGACTCATTTGGCCTTATTACTATTACCATCTGATGGTTGTATTTACAAGACTGATTTTACGTTACATTCATGAGTTTTTATGGATTCTAACTAGCTAGGGCTTATCGATATGCCTACATCCTTGCATCCCTACATCCCTACATCCCTACATCCCTCCATCCCTACATCCCTACATCTCTCCATCCCTCCATCCCTATATCCCCACATCCCTCCATCCCTATGTCAGTACATCCCTACATCCCTACATCCCTATATCCCTACATCCCAACATCCCTTCATCCCTAAATACCTACTTCCTTACATCCCTACATCCTTTCATCCCTCCATCCCTACTTCCCTACTTCCCTACATTCCTACATTTCTACATCCCTACATCCCAACATCCTTCCATCCCTACATCCCTACATCCCTCCATTCCTATATCCCTACATCCCAACATCCCTCCATCCCTACATCCGTACATCTCTTCATCCCAACATCCTTCCATCTCTACATCCCTACATCCCAACATCCTTCCATCCCTACATCCCTACATCCCTCCATTCCTATATCCCTACATCCCAACATCCCTCCATCCCTACACCCGTACATCTCTTCATCCCAACATCCTTCCATCCCTACATCCCTACAATTCTAGCATGGAGGTTCAAATAACAGTAAACACATGTATTCAATTGAAATTTTCTTTGAAATAAAACATTAAGAAAAAATTTAAAAATAACATTATTAAATTCGATTAATATAGAAACATAAATTGAATGGAGTTCTACGAAAAAAAACAATTAACGGTCTCCTCAATTATTTGCGTACAATTCAGTTTGGATATCAAACAAAAATAAGTATGACATGAATTTCATTTATGTATTGGTACAATGTTCAAATTCTAAATCTTAGCTTCCATGAGTTTAAACGTATGTAATTTAAATGTTATTTTACCCCGTAATCCAGATACATATCTGAATATTAAGGTCTGATTCTGAAATGAATTAGAACTTATCAGCAGTACGATACATTTTTTAGCCTGCACTTTTTGTTCAAAAGCTCCGCTGTAATCAGAAACACGCGAGAGTCGAAATAACAGCCTACGTACTTGAATAATTACCCGAGATTAGTGACCCGGGAGTTACAGAGGGTAACAAATTTCTCAAAGTCAGAAAATAGTTAATTTTTTTACAAAATATAATAATATTTGTGGTGCCATAGTTCCACTGATCCTGGACAGTTGTAATTCCTTATGGTATTACATTTAAAAATAGTGGCAGATCACCCTTTTGATTTATCTAGTTTGTTTTAAGTGACTTTTCTTCGATTAAATGATTATTGTTGATATTGTAAAAACGGTATCAGGACGTTTTCTAATAAACTTTTGGTACATTTATAATATATCGAAACACGTATTTACGCACCTGCGTTTGTCCTTAAAATGCATATCGATGAAATTAGAAAATATTAGAATTTTAATGATTTACTGATAGTTTATGAGGAAACCTCCCAATTCATTCATTTATGCCTGTATTCCCGTTTTTAACTGGAATACGTATAATTCGAAGACATTCTTAATAAATTACAAAATTAAGAAATATTTTACTATGTCCATACATTTATTTATGTAATTACATTTGTCGCAAATAACCACAACTACGGTTGAAGCAAAAATATGGTTTTAATTTTGAATCTGTCATTTGTTTAAGTAACTCTTAACAAGCGAGACCCAGTCTGCAAAGTTTACATACAGGGGAACAAAATGCCACGTATAAACGCTAAGTAGAAAGCACGTTACAAGAAGCAGGGAGTAAGAAGCATCATGAAGCGAGAAGCAAAAAAATAAGAAGTAGGGGAAGTGGAAAACATGAAGCAATGGTAAACGGGAAGGAAGAAGAAGGGAGAATCTGGAAACATGTTGCAAAAAGCCTAAAATAACAAGAAGCTGGAAACGAGAAGCAAGACACAGCGGAGGTGGAAGGCTGGAGGCGGGAAGCTGGAAGCAGAAAACTGGAAGCGAGAAAAAACGTGGAGCTAAAATAAGCAAAAGGTGAGAAACGAAAACCAAAGCTCGATCAATTCATTTATTCCTACTCATTCCAATACAGCTAATTAGGTTGCCATGTACAAGAGTCGATTAAACTCTAACCTCCTTTCCATCCAAAGATATTAGAAGAACGAGATGTGCTATGAGCAGTTCATACTGTGTGGAATTGTTTTGCCCAGTGTCGCCGGTTTTGTTCACCAATACTACTGCACACCTTCGCTTACGCTAAAGTATCCGCACTAATACATAGAACAGATTTCTGTGCGTACACGTCCCGATAGTATTCAAAGTACCCTAATTAGGTAGTACCCCGCCTACGGTCCGGCGGCCAACATAGCATATCTCGTTCTTCTAATATCTTTGTTTCCATCCTAACAAACCAGCGCCTTCTGGTAAATCAGTCTCACCGGGATGGGGGTGCTCCTGACCGAGGTTTTAGAATCGTATCGTGTCGTACCCTGTTAAAATCAGGTTAACCCCAAGAATGTTTAAAAAAGTAACTATTAATATGTGTTGATTTTTTTAATCTCAATTGGTAAATTGTTAAGTTTTTTAATGCCATCCTCCCATTCACAAGCTTTCTTTCTGGTCATTATTTTCCATGGATCTTCTCTTCCATTAACATTAATGAAAACCGTATGCACTTTTTTAATATTGTTGAATCTACAGTCACAGGGTATAATTACTGTCGAAAAACCATGTCATATTTAATTTTATTAAAAATGTACATTTCTTTACCCCTAAAATGCGCCATCTCTGCTTTGTGGACAGAAATCATATTTAAATGGCTTAGAATTAGCCTTCACGTGCATTATTACATAAGGGTTCAGCGTAGAAATTGTACCTTCGGGCTTAATTTGATCGTTTAACTGGGACGTGTAGAGTGTAAGAAATCTATTAGATTAGGTTTATGTTAGACTTAACAGGAAAAGGGTGAACATTTTTCATAGAGAAGCCAAAAGCAATTCACTTGGTAAAAGTGACTCGCTATCTAATCTGGCATTGTCTTGTGAGATATAATAAATAATGCGATAAAAAATGTACAATTTCGGGAGAAATATGTCTCTGAAATGCATCTTGTTGACTTAACTCAATAAACGTGAAGATCTGTAATAAAATTACTTGAAAGTAGAAAGCCTTGAGTCTTCCCCTAGGGCGTTACTGTTTTTGAGGATGCTGTGTGGAAGGTCATTTTAAGGAAATTAAATATTTTGAAAGATATGAATATTGAAGCAAGCAATTTAGCGGCGGGCGCTTGCCTGAGACTGACCGGCTAAAGACTAACTTGGTAACGCGACATAGCCGCTTTATATAGGAAACACTCGCCGCTACACATATAAAAATTTTAGCCAAACAAAATGTTACGTATTTCTGATTAAATTTAAATATGGTTTAAGTGAAAATATCACTGGAACAGAATTTATTATCAAGCTAATGTAGCCTTTGGACTGTGGAATGAATGAAATACTTTGTTGTTATCTTCTCAAAAGTTTGCAATCTCTGGTAAATTGTTCTGTTATATTAACTTACAATTTCGTCAAGTTACCTTTTTAACAAATATCCGAACTTCGACAACCTTTTAGAAGGTTTACAAAGAACACATAGCTTGCTTAAAGTATGCTGTATTGCCCGGGACACCCTGTGTATCTTTTTTCGCTATCAATACTAGATTGCCTGCCGAATTATTAATATTTTGATTCCATTTTTGCCCGAGGCGTTCTGGTTGGAGTCACAAATATTTAATTTGCAGTTTGGTTGCAAATCGCCTCGAACTAAAATATCCAAAAATAACACTGACCATTCGACCTATTCAAATTCATACTGTGAAATTATTATTTGGATACTAACTCCCCCTAATTTGCTCGATCGTATAGATCGCGACTTGAATTTAAAATAAGTAAAAACAAGTAACCCCGGATTGGCTGATAACAAAAAAACTTTATATTGAGTAATGATCCAAACCAGAGTTTTGTATCTTGGGTTGAACCTGAGTTCGGGTGTGGTTAAGATGGTTTGGTATTTTTGGGACAGTTGGCAGGTTATCATGTTTTCTCCCTCCAACAGACTGAGATTAATAAAACGCATTGTAATGCCATGATTGATTCTCTTCATTTTAACTTCTCAAAAAGTAACATCTCTCTCCGTTGAGAGGGAATCTAAAACAATTGAACAATTATTTAAGATTTATTATTACGCATAGTACAAATATTATTTGAATCTAGTCTACGCTCTACCGCTCTCCATCGAACTCGACCGCTTAGTCAACGATCTTGGGAAATACCTCCTTCAGGTGGTAGAGGTGGTCATCGTGGTCATTGGACATTGGCTTCTTGAATTCGATGCATTCGGTACACATCCTCATAAGTGAAGCAATAGTGCCTATGTACCGATACCCGTTTATTGACCTCTTCATACGTGAAATTATGATTTATTTTCTCTAATGTCACATACGTTCAATTAACTGGTATAAAACAAGGTATTTCTTATTTTTTTCACTATTTCATCAACATCTGAGACGAAAATATCTGAAAAGTAAACTTTTGCCAGACGATTAATTTCATTCAAAATATGAAATGCATTTTTTTAATTTTTTTATCATGTACAACAACTTTACATATTTTAAAAAATTATTTAATAATGTAGACCCTACTGGGTGCTTTATCCATAAGCTGTGGTTTTACAATTTTTAATATTGAATTAAAAGACAATATGAAATAATAGATTGAAATAAAACTGAAAAATTAAATAAAATACATTGATAAAGGTGGTAATGATTATTATAATAATGGTGGTATTATGAGGTAGGTACTCGACACTTGTTTTCTAAGAAGTGTTGAAATTTTTTACTGAATGTTAGACAAAACACAATAGTCTTTTGAAGACCCGAAACACAAAGCCTAGATACGGAGGCGATTGAAATTTATAAAAATCCCATTATTAATAAAGACGATGGGTCCAAGACCAATACTTCTTGGTATCCGGTAATTAAGGGCTTCACCAAAACTAAAGGTGGAAAACCATTTTTAATTATTCTATAATACCAGCTTGTAGAGGTCTGGAGTTGGCAACACGGTATCACATCAAATTACCACAATCTGTTTCAAGTTGACAGACCGCCGTTTCCTCCTGGAAATGGTTTTCAGTGATTTCCTATATTCCCACAGACGAATGGGGAGGAATTCCCTACAATAAGGAGCAGCTGACTCTTCCCCCCGATCTCAACATAACACAAACAGACAGATGTATGTAGTATATAGCCGCTGTCGGCTGCTGGTGATTCTAAAGAAAAGAAGTTGATGCTCCAAAACATCGATTTTAATATTTTTTCCCTACCGAGAAACACAAGTCTATAATAGCCAGGTAACAGGTAACAAACACATGAGGTAAAAATTGTGAGGCGCATATTACGCCGTTTTATTTGTATAAAGAACATTAACTTTTAATTTAAAAGTAAATTTAAATAATTCAGAACATGGAATATAAGAATCTGGAACACAAAAAAAATCTTTACATATCTGCAACACGGCATAATACCCCAAAAATAAAATAATATAAGATGCAAATTTATTTCGAATAAGATTTGGAATGAAAAAATGATTTTTAAATATTGAAGACAATATTAGTGATTTTTAAACGCAAATCTGAAACAGAAAAATCAGAAAAGGAAACGGTCACATCTGGGACTCGAACCCAGGACCCTTGTCTTTCCGGGACAATGCTCTACCAACTGCGCTAATGGGACCCTATCCTCATCGGTCACTTTTAACTGTATCATACTTCGAATAAGAACTACCAACGTTGTCTTCATTTTTTCACCGCACATTTTTATTGGCAACTATCTTTATGTATGATCGCAAGATTCAACCCGAACTAAATGCAATCCTAGACAGCGTCTTATAGATAAACCTATCTTATTGTTTTTATTTTTAATGTGCGACATCTATTGACTTTTTTCTGCAAGTCTAGAAATGAATTATTATTTTTCGGAATAACTTATTGAGTAAAACCTCAAATTATAATATTTAAATATTGAAGACAATATTAGTGATTTTTAAACGCAAATCTGAAACAGAAAAATCAGAAAAGGAAACGGTCACATCTGGGACTCGAACCCAGGACCCTTGTCTTTCCGGGACAATGCTCTACCAACTGCGCTAATGGGACCCTATCCTCATCGGTCACTTTTAACTGTATCATACTTCGAATAAGAACTACCAACGTTGTCTTCATTTTTTCACCGCACATTTTTATTGGCAACTATCTTTATGTATGATCGCAAGATTCAACCCGAACTAAATGCAATCCTAGACAGCGTCTTATAGATAAACCTATCTTATTGTTTTTATTTTTAATGTGCGACATCTATTGACTTTTTTCTGCAAGTCTAGAAATGAATTATTATTTTTCGGAATAACTTATTGAGTAAAACCTCAAATTATAATATTTAAATATTGAAGACAATATTAGTGATTTTTAAACGCAAATCTGAAACAGAAAAATCAGAAAAGGAAACGGTCACATCTGGGACTTGAACCCAGGACCCTTGTCTTTCCGGGACAATGCTCTACCAACTGCGCTAATGGGACCCTATCCTCATCGGTCACTTTTAACTGTATCATACTTCGAATAAGAACTACCAACGTTGTCTTCATTTTTTCACCGCACATTTTTATTGGCAACTATCTTTATGTATGATCGCAAGATTCAACCCGAACTAAATGCAATCCTAGACAGCGTCTTATAGATAAACCTATCTTATTGTTTTTATTTTTAATGTGCGACATCTATTGACTTTTTTCTGCAAGTCTAGAAATGAATTATTATTTTTCGGAATAACTTATTGAGTAAAACCTCAAATTATAATATTTAAATATTGAAGACAATATTAGTGATTTTTTAACGCAAATCTGAAACAGAAAAATCAGAAAAGGAAACGGTCACATCTGGGACTCGAACCCAGGACCCTTGTCTTTCCGGGACAATGCTCTAATGTCTTCAATATTTAAATTGCTCTAATGTCTTCAATATTGTCTTCAATATTTAAATATTATAATTTGAGGTTTTACTCAATAAGTTATTCCGAAAAATAATAATTCATTTCTAGACTTGCAGAAAAAAGTCAATAGATGTCGCACATTAAAAATAAAAACAATTAGATAGGTTTATCTATAAGACGCTGTCTAGGATTGCATTTAGTTCGGGTTGAATCTTGCGATCATACATAAAGATAGTTGCCAATAAAAATGTGCGGTGAAAAAATGAAGACAACGTTGGTAGTTCTTATTCGAAGTATGATACAGTTAAAAGTGACCGATGAGGATAGGGTCCCATTAGCGCAGTTGGTAGAGCATTGTCCCGGAAAGACAAGGGTCCTGGGTTCGAGTCCCAGATGTGACCGTTTCCTTTTCTGATTTTTCTGTTTCAGATTTGCGTTTAAAAATCACTAATATTGTCTTCAATATTTAAATATTATAATTTGAGGTTTTACTCAATAAGTTATTCCGAAAAATAATAATTCATTTCTAGACTTGCAGAAAAAAGTCAATAGATGTCGCACATTAAAAATAAAAACAATAAGATAGGTTTATCTATAAGACGCTGTCTAGGATTGCATTTAGTTCGGGTTGAATCTTGCGATCATACATAAAGATAGTTGCCAATAAAAATGTGCGGTGAAAAAATGAAGACAACGTTGGTAGTTTTTATTCGAAGTATGATACAGTTAAAAGTGACCGATGAGGATAGGGTCCCATTAGCGCAGTTGGTAGAGCATTGTCCCGGAAAGACAAGGGTCCTGGGTTCGAGTCCCAGATGTGACCGTTTCCTTTTCTGATTTTTCTGTTTCAGATTTGCGTTTAAAAATCACTAATATTGTCTTCAATATTTAAATATTATAATTTGAGGTTTTACTCAATAAGTTATTCCGAAAAATAATAATTCATTTCTAGACTTGCAGAAAAAAGTCAATAGATGTCGCACATTAAAAATAAAAACAATAAGATAGGTTTATCTATAAGACGCTGTCTAGGATTGCATTTAGTTCGGGTTGAATCTTGCGATCATACATAAAGATAGTTGCCAATAAAAATGTGCGGTGAAAAAATGAAGACAACGTTGGCAGTTCTTATTCGAAGTATGATACAGTTAAAAGTGACCGATGAGGATAGGGTCCCATTAGCGCAGTTGGTAGAGCATTGTCCCGGAAAGACAAGGGTCCTGGGTTCGAGTCCCAGATGTGACCGTTTCCTTTTCTGATTTTTCTGTTTCAGATTTGCGTTTAAAAATCACTAATATTGTCTTCAATATTTAAATATTATAATTTGAGGTTTTACTCAATAAGTTATTCCGAAAAATAATAATTCATTTCTAGACTTGCAGAAAAAAGTCAATAGATGTCGCACATTAAAAATAAAAACAATAAGATAGGTTTATCTATAAGACGCTGTCTAGGATTGCATTTAGTTCGGGTTGAATCTTGCGATCATACATAAAGATAGTTGCCAATAAAAATGTGCGGTGAAAAAATGAAGACAACGTTGGTAGTTCTTATTCGAAGTATGATACAGTTAAAAGTGACCGATGAGGATAGGGTCCCATTAGCGCAGTTGGTAGAGCATTGTCCCGGAAAGACAAGGGTCCTGGGTTCGAGTCCCAGATGTGACCGTTTCCTTTTCTGATTTTTCTGTTTCAGATTTGCGTTTAAAAATCACTAATATTGTCTTCAATATTTAAATATTATAATTTGAGGTTTTACTCAATAAGTTATTCCGAAAAATAATAATTCATTTCTAGACTTGCAGAAAAAAGTCAATAGATGTCGCACATTAAAAATAAAAACAATGAGATAGGTTTATCTATAAGACGCTGTCTAGGATTGCATTAAGTTCGGGTTGAATCTTGCGATCATACATAAAGATAGTTGCCAATAAAAATGTGCGGTGAAAAAATGAAGACAACGTTGGTAGTTCTTATTCGAAGTATGATACAGTTAAAAGTGACCGATGAGGATAGGGTCCCATTAGCGCAGTTGGTAGAGCATTGTCCCGGAAAGACAAGGGTCCTGGGTTCGAGTCCCAGATGTGACCGTTTCCTTTTCTGATTTTTCTGTTTCAGATTTGCGTTTAAAAATCACTAATATTGTCTTCAATATTTAAATATTATAATTTGAGGTTTTACTCAATAAGTTATTCCGAAAAATAATAATTCATTTCTAGACTTGCAGAAAAAAGTCAATAGATGTCGCACATTAAAAATAAAAACAATAAGATAGGTTTATCTATAAGACGCTGTCTAGGATTGCATTTAGTTCGGGTTGAATCTTGCGATCATACATAAAGATAGTTGCCAATAAAAATGTGCGGTGAAAAAATGAAGACAACGTTGGTAGTTCTTATTCGAAGTATGATACAGTTAAAAGTGACCGATGAGGATAGGGTCCCATTAGCGCAGTTGGTAGAGCATTGTCCCGGAAAGACAAGGGTCCTGGGTTCGAGTCCCAGATGTGACCGTTTCCTTTTCTGATTTTTCTGTTTCAGATTTGCGTTTAAAAATCACAAATATTGTCTTCAATATTTAAATATTATAATTTGAGGTTTTACTCAATAAGTTATTCCGAAAAATAATAATTCATTTCTAGACTTGCAGAAAAAAGTCAATAGATGTCGCACATTAAAAATAAAAACAATAAGATAGGTTTATCTATAAGACGCTGTCTAGGATTGCATTTAGTTCGGGTTGAATCTTGCGATCATACATAAAGATAGTTGCCAATAAAAATGTGCGGTGAAAAAATGAAGACAACGTTGGTAGTTCTTATTCGAAGTATGATACAGTTAAAAGTGACCGATGAGGATAGGGTCCCATTAGCGCAGTTGGTAGAGCATTGTCCCGGAAAGACAAGGGTCCTGGGTTCGAGTCCCAGATGTGACCGTTTCCTTTTCTGATTTTTCTGTTTCAGATTTGCGTTTAAAAATCACTAATATTGTCTTCAATATTTAAATATTATAATTTGAGGTTTTACTCAATAAGTTATTCCGAAAAATAATAATAAATTCTTTCATTGCTAAGTCAGTATCTGATTTATCTAGAACATTTAGCCAGTTTTCTGCGCTCAAGTCCTCGCGCGGTGAAAAAATGAAGACAACGTTGGTAGTTCTTATTCGAAGTATGATACAGTTAAAAAGTGACCGATGAGGATAGGGTCCCATTAGCGCAGTTGGTAGAGCATTGTCCCGGAAAGACAAGGGTCCTGGGTTCGAGTCCCAGATGTGACCGTTTCCTTTTCTGATTTTTCTGTTTCAGATTTGCGTTTAAAAATCACTAATATTGTCTTCAATATTTAAATATTATAATTTGAGGTTTTACTCAATAAGTTATTCCGAAAAATAATAATTCATTTCTAGACTTGCAGAAAAAAGTCAATAGATGTCGCACATTAAAAATAAAAACAATAAGATAGGTTTATCTATAAGACGCTGTCTAGGATTGCATTTAGTTCGGGTTGAATCTTGCGATCATACATAAAGATAGTTGCCAATAAAAATGTGCGGTGAAAAAATGAAGACAACGTTGGTAGTTCTTATTCGAAGTATGATACAGTTAAAAGTGACCGATGAGGATAGGGTCCCATTAGCGCAGTTGGTAGAGCATTGTCCCGGAAAGACAAGGGTCCTGGGTTCGAGTCCCAGATGTGACCGTTTCCTTTTCTGATTTTTCTGTTTCAGATTTGCGTTTAAAAATCACTAATATTGTCTTCAATATTTAAATATTATAATTTGAGGTTTTACTCAATAAGTTATTCCGAAAAATAATAATAAAGAAAAAATGATTGGTTCTCGGCCAATTCAGGGTAGTAACTAAGATATAAATAAATAAAATATCGTAAATTAAATGATAAAACAAATTGTAGATAAAACACGTTTAATGAGGTGACAAACACAGCTCATATTAAACAAGCCACGTTCAATGTTCGTTATTGAAGTGAGCTTTTATTAGTTTTATGTGTGTAGGGCGGTACATGGGAGCTTATGGTGGGAATGAATTGGGGCTTAAAATAATATAATGGTTGAGGAGTTAAGACCCTTAAGAAAAATCCAATAAACACGTATGCCAGAAATTGCCAAAAAAGATTTGAGAGGCTCCGCACATACTTGCGAAGTGCTTGCCTGGATTTTTTCAGTGTTTATTTATTGATGTAACTAAGTTTTTTTGTGTGTGATAATCGTTCTCACTACTTCAACCATACGAGCTAACGTACGGTTCATATTTATTATAACTTATGTCCATTACGCGTTGACATTTTATGACATCCAATTTTTTATTGGTTTTCAGTAATAAATAGGTGTGTTGTTTTTTTAATTGCCTTTAGTGATAATTAGGTTTATAGTTTTTATGAAAGTTTAATAAATTTATATAAAAATATGAAAGGTATATCTATAAGTATGAAAGAGACATTTTCGTACGAAAGAGATAGCATGGTAATGTCGACGTATAAACTTCTTTGTTATTGCGCATTTTTACCAGTAACCTTCCTTCAAGTCACTTGTGCGAAAGTAAACAGTGTAAATAGTTGAAGACAATATAAGCGATTCTAACAGAAATAAAATCTGAAACAGAAAAATCAGAAAAAGATACGGTCACATCTGGAACTCTAACTGAGGAACCTTGCCTTGCCGGGGCATCGCTCTACCAACTGAGCTAATGGGACCCTATCTCCTTCGGTCATATTTAAAAATATCATACTTCGAATAAGAACTACCGACATTGCCTTCATTTTTCTCACCGAACATTTTTATTGGCAACTATCTTTATGTATGATCGCAAGATTCAACCCGAACTAAATGCAATCTAGACAGCGTCTTTAGATAAACATATCTTATGTTTTATTTTAATGTGCGACATCTATTGATTTTCGAAGATAAACATGATAATATTTGGCTGATTTTTATAGCACCGTTTTCGTGAAATATTGCCCTGAGAACGCTATCCAAATAAATATATAATAAAGTGATGCGTATAACTGGCTTGTAAACAAAAGTTTAAAAGTAGAACTAGTGACTACATCTAGTGACCTACGACTAAGATTTATACCTACTGACTAAAAACTAGTGACTTACCGTCTTACTTACTAGATTCTTATATTCCCGTTCATATATGGTGTGGTAAAGCCGGCCTAGAGCTTGGTTTAAGGCTGTTTTAACTAAAAAAAACTCCATGATAATAAGTCAAGTTTTTCGCTGTTATTACGTTGTGCGCCGCGTAATATTTACTCTACGTTTTATTAGTAAGGCTGTAAATGACATATTTATTGCCATTTAAAGATCTATAACTTACAGACTTACATTTAAAAATACACGTTTTGAAGTTAACATTTTTATGTGTATTCACAATAAAGGATTGGTATCTTAAGTGAATGAAATTAAAAGTCCATTTTACCGAATTAAGATGATTCATTGATCAAAATGAACAAAAAAAATAGTACGTAGTTGCGGGGAATTGCCAGGGAACTTATTTATGGACGTCAACAATTAGTGTGTAAGGACAAAAAACTGGACGATGCTGAAACTAGCTGCCACGATGTAAAACGCAAAATAATACTGATACACGAAAACATCCCGATACCATCTCATAGCGGAATAAAACAATCAATTATTTTAAGATTTTTATTGGAAAAAAATTTAAAACTAATAAATCTTAACGAAACATGAAGCAGAAAAGGCAAAAAGTTACATAAAGTTGTAAAAAAATTTCATTTACCTATTTTGCAAGTAAATTTCATTGTTTTTTTATATATTCAATAATATTGTTATTGGGTATATAAAAACAGTTTATTTTTAAACAAGTTCTGCTGCGTAATTATTATTACGCGTGACAGCTGTTTCGCCCTCTGAAGGCATTATCGGACAGTTTGATAATCAGCAGCAGAACTTGTTTAAAAATAAACTGTTTTTATAAACCCAATAACAATATTATTGAATATATAAAAAATAAAAAAATAAAATGGAGTTCTACAAATTCAACTTAATAACAATAAATAAATTTCATTGCGCGGATGCTAAAAATCACTTCGGCAAAGTGAATATAATTTTGGCTCGCTTTCCTGTGGCGTCCATCCAATTCAAGTTGGGTTTATATAAACTGAGCAGATTTTAAAATGGGCACCGGTTAACCCGCTTAAGGTCGACGTAGTACTTTTTTGCTCTCCCACCCCCTCATCCTCGTTTTAAAGTTGATCATGTTATTAATCAGACAAAGTGATCCTGGAAAGCTGTAGCGAGGAAAGGGGTTGGTTTAACCCCAAAATAACCAGATTTTATTTCAACAGATGAAATAGTGTTGAACATTTTGAATACATATATATTTTTTTTATTTTATTTATTATATAAGTACATTTTTGTTTATTTGTTACAGTATATGATCAAATATTTCAAGACCCCTCTTCCATAGAAGCATTAGCTTGTGGCTGGAAGAGGAGTGTACATTGTTTTATTACAGTAAGTAAGTAATTAAAAATAAAATGATTTTAAACTTATTTGAAGAATGGAATGTTACTTAAGGAAACTAGTTGAGATGAGTTATTCTTCAGATTAATTCAATTGGAAACATTTTTATTTTTTGTAAGTTTGTCTTTAAAATATTTTTTACAGTGTTTATTATTTGGATGTTATCATTAATGTTTCTAATTTCTTCAGGTAGTCGATTAAAAAAAATTCTTGTCCGGTAAGTGTAATAATTTTGTGCAAAGGAAGTGTTTAATTTTGGTCATGGAAAAATATATTTAAGTTTTTTTTTTTTTTTTTTTTTTTTTTTTTGTTACATACATGGTTTTAAAATACAAATTATGTTTTTTACATACATATTAAAAAAAGAAAGAAACAATGCGAATTACAGAAAAGTATATGTACACATGCACATATGTATACATATATAGTGTATTACACACCATACATAACATACACACACAATACACGTACACACACACGAGTTCATAAACAGCATATACATAAAAATAATAATATGCATAAATGTATGATAGCAAAAAAATCCCACATAGGCATCGCCAGTTCGTGGGTATACTTGTGTTTCTTTAAGGCAGTTCAGTTAAAATTACTCTAAATATACATATTTTATCTTTGTAGAAAATTGAAAAGAAAAGAATGAAAATATTTATAGTAAAATCATTATTTATTGTATTTACGGGATTAAATATGAAAAATAAAAGTTAATAAGGATTTGTTAAAAGTTAATAGAGATTAAGATCAGATGTTACAGCAGGTAAATATTAATATCTATGGTATTTATCCAAGACTTTATTACATTTTTATGTTTCCTGTAGGATGATATATTTTCACATTTGATTTCTGTATTGGTATAGAGTGCATTATAAATTTTTGGTGTAATAAAATAAGCATGTCTTTGCGCAAGCCTTGTTTTGCACAGTGGAACTTTAAATACATTATTTACCCTATTACTAGACCGATTTTCATTTTTTATAAAAAGAAAATTTCGAGCAAATATATATTTTAAACATTGTGTACAGTAAATTTTTCTTATCTCTAACAATTTAGCCTCTTCGAATAATTGCAAGGAGGGGTAGGTCATATCTTTATGCAACATTATTTTTAGTATTAGTTTTTGTGTTATTTCTAGTGGCTTAATATGGGTGTTATAAATCCCCCCCCCATGCAATTATTCCATAAGATACTGATGATTGCACCAATGCATGATACACCAATTTGATTCTTTTGATATCTACTATGTTATTTAAACGTTTAAAAATATAAGTTAAATATCTAAGTTTATTTACAAGCTTTTCTACATGATTTGTCCATTTGAGTTGGCTGTCTATTATAATTCCTAAATATTTAACTGTATTCCCCGATTTCATTTCTGTACAGTTAGTGCATAAGACAGGATTGCAAGTATTTTTGTGAAACCTTATACTTAGATGAGTTAAGGGTGCCGCTTTTTTGGTATTATAAAAAGGAATATATATAGTTTTTTCACAGTTCAGAGTTAGAAGGTTTTGATTGAGCCATTCTTTGACAATAATTGTGCACTTATTTGCATTTTTAGAGACCTCGTCCCAGGATTTACCATGAACTGTGATTGCAGTATCATCAGCATACGAGAAAAGTTTTCCCGGAATACTAATATTACATAGGTCATTAATATAAATTAGAAACAAAAGCGGACCTATAACTGTTCCTTGTGGTACCCCATGTCTCATAGATGCTGGTTTACTAATATTTACGCCAATTTTTGTGGATTGTCTGCGATCAAGTAAATAATTTGTTAAAAGTGACAGACAATTGTTTTTGATTCCCATATTATTAAGTTTTCCAAGCAGTTTATTATGATTGACGGTATCAAAAGCCTTTTTTAGGTCTAAGAATATTGTTAAACTTTTCATATTCGAATCTAGATTGGTGTATAATTTTTTTGTTAGATTAAATAAAGCATCATCAGTACTAAGACCTGATCTGAAACCATATTGGTGTGGTGACAAGAGTGCATTAGATTCTAGAAACTCTAGTACTTGTATCTTTATGATTTTTTCTAATATCTTTGCAAGTTGGGATATCAGCGATATTGGTCTGTAGTTGTCAAGTTTAGAGATCGATCCAGATTTATGTATGGGTACAATAATTGAGAGTTTAAATGCATTTGGGAAAATGTTTTTTTCAAGGCAGGAATTAAAAATGTGTTGTAAGGGCATAGAAATGTGTTGTTTAATAGACTTGATTGTGATACAGCTTAATTCATCTGGACCATTGGCTGTATTTGTTTTAAGATTGTCAATGTGTTTTATAATTTCAGATTCAGTTATCCGTTTAAATTGAGATAAATTAGGAGTATATTCGGGGGTGGGTATGTCTATTTGGGTTGATTTATGTATACTGTTTTGAAATGAGGGATTATTATTTATTAAATCTGCGGCAACGTTTGTAAAGAAATCATTGAATTTATTTGCGATTTTTCCTACATCCGTTATGACTATTTTATCGTCTGTTACAATTTTTTCGGGAAATCTTTTTATTTTGTGTGTTCTATTCGTTATTTCATTTATGACTTGCCATGTTTTTTTAGAATCATTATCAGCTTTTTGCAATTGGTTTGCATAGTATTCTTGTTTACATTTCTTCATAAGAATATTAAAAAAATTTCTATAGATTATGTATTGCTGACGTAAATTTCCATTAGATGGTACACCTTTTACCATACAGTAATTCTCATGGTTTTTGTAAATTTTGTACAGTTTGTTCCTGTGTTGACTTGCAATTATCAGTCCACGCGTGATCCATGGTTTAATTTTTTTATGTTTTCTTTTAGGTGTTCGTGTTAATTCTAGACTATTTTTGATATTATTATTTAATATCGAATAGAATGTATTCAGTGATTGATTTGGGTCATCATTGGATAAAACTTGGTTCCAAGTTTCTTTTTTTAGAGAATTGTTTAGTGTTTGGTAGTTAATTTTATTTTTTTCCACTTGTTGTTCTTTAGTCGAGTACGGTTTTCAGTTAGAAATTAATACTTGTCTTTTTCTTTTATGATTTGAATTAATGCATTTTTAGTATAAAGATCTTTAAATGAAGGCACTTTAAATTCTTCGAATAATCGATCCGTTGGGTAATCGGAAGGTTTTCGTAATATTATTTTAATTATTAACCTTTGTACCACTTCCATTGGAGTAAGGTTAGTTTTGTATGTGGATCCCCAACTAATGATACCATATTGTAGAGTTGATTGGACCAAGGCATAATATATTAAATATAGGTTTTTTAAAGACAAAAAATTTCTGATTCTTAAAAATACATATATCATATATGCTTTTGTTATTTGGTTATATATTATTGAATGTGCAAATTCGTAATTTTGTAACCATTTATCGGTTTGAAAAGGGGATTGCTAGGAAAACGTATTTGAAAGAGCCAATTACTCTTTTGATTAAATTGAAATAGCTCTACACTTTTTTCCTTTAAAAAAACCATAGGGACCAATTTAATCTCATAGGTATTTAAAAATATTGTGTATAAGTATCATTGATTAAATATCCCCTCAAGTAGATTCACAAATAATAAAAAAGCTCTTCCTCGATCCACACTCAATTAAGTATGTATACTATTCACCATTGTATCACCACCACTAGAAAAAAAAACAAATGGCTGACACAAGTGCATCCACTCAAGATATTATCCCTGAAGCCAACACAAGACTGCAGCCTTACAATACTACACACAACCTTATAAATACTTTAAATATCTAACTGTGCACACACCGTAAAACTAATCTTATTTAACTTCTCTCACTTCACTTCCAGATACATGTACAGAAAAAATACTTACCTGGCTGGTCACTTCAGATAAACTCAGCTTTTCACCCAGAGAATACTATAGTTTAAACATTGGATATTGATTCTACATTTGCTATATTGTTATGTAAGTTATGGTGTGAAGATTTCTTAAAAACAAATTCTCCTTTTTGAAATAACTACTGCCCTTAATGTTGATTTAGAAAAAATAAATAATACTTAATTTATTTTTGATAAAACTACAGAATGCAAGCTTCTCAGCTCAGAAAAACACAGTTTGAACATTAGAAGTATTCAAAAAAACTTTGATAGTTTTTCTGTCCTACTAAATGACAAAGACTTAAGTTTCGATATTATTATCCTAATTTATTGCTGGTTAGATGATTTTTATTCAAACCTAAACTTAAAAAAATATACCACACTCCACACCACAGGACATCTTAATCAAAAATGACGGTATAGCAATCTTCGTAAAAAATTCATTGAACTCTCCCATAATATCATTTTAATCAATCCAACTCAAGCAAACTACATTCAAATCTCCCTCGGTCCATATTTTTGTATGTTTGCTATATACAGACCACTACATAATATTTAAACTTAATATTTCTTACTCTCCTTAAATAAGCTTTACGAAATAAAAACCAAACAATTGATTATTGCTGGTGACACAAATGCTAACATATTAAACTGTCAGCCGAAACTACGGAATACTTTAGACATTTTACTCACTATGGACTCAACTTTGACTTTTTACTTATATCGACAAACAACTCACCAACTAGAACTACATTACACTCAGAGTCCTTCATCGATTTTAATATATATTTTGTTAAAACTAGAAGACAAACTTATGCATTCATTAATTGCTTAACTGTCACAGATCATTTCACAACTACAATTGGCATACATCTTACATCAAGGAACAGATACAAAATAAAAACGACAACTTGCAAGATAAAATAACCTAAGTCCTTAATATCGGAAATGCACGATGAATCATGGACAAATGAAACAGACAAAAACAGAACACAGGACGCATTATACCTACGATTGACACCTACATAATTAAAAACAACACAAAAAATTCTCAGAAAACTACACACATAAAGAAAATATATACCATCCCTTACTTACATTCTTCTTTGTAAATTGGACACATCCGTGAATAATAAATAAATACATTTTGAACAGTATTCCTCCGATTAACTCTAGCTTACCGATGAAGTCTTTTGAAGAATAAATTTTTAACATAGTTTGAGACGTTGATAAAATTGGTTTTAATTTTTATTGTATTTATTTCTGGATGTAAAACAAAAGATTTAATTACAAGACATTATTGACGACCTTCGTAAGGCTCTCGACAGGCAATCCTGAGCTCGTGGGTTCAAATCAGCAAGTAAATTTAATTTTATTAATTTGTGTTACCTCACGATTATATCAAGTATATTTGCTACATGTTCCAAAGTTGAAGATACTATCTATCTCCTTTGGGTACTCCCATGTTGTTGATATATTTAGTACATCAATTTCATTATATAAGCATACCTTATTGAAGTTTTTTTCATCAAGTAGGGGAATATTTTGATAAAGCTATTTAAATTGACAGTATTACAGTATTTTGTCGGCTGAAAGAAAAAAAATAGTTTGGATTTTTTATATTAATATTTTGTACCTACACACTGTGTGGATCAAATTCAACAATATTTTTTTTTATGTATGTGTTTTAAACAGTCATTTTCAGCACTATTTACGAGTATAATTTCTTAAATATTGTTATATATGTATGTAAAAGCCTTAATAGGAGTAAAATAAATAAAGATCACCATTCAACATTGAAACTTTGCTTGAAATAGCTTTGGCCGTGTTACTGCCCCACCTTCCTCTTCCCTAACTCCTCCTACTCCTCACTACATTAGGCAATAAGTCAAATGTCTCGATACTCCACTTTGGATATAATTTTGGACTTTGATCGTCACATTTTACGTCAATTTCGTACTTCATATTTGACTTCATCAAAATCTGCTAACTCATATTTAACTGCTTGTATGTTTTAAGTTCTACTCTAGTTGAAATACATTGCACACTAAATAGATTAAAAGTAAAATATATCTAATTAGCTAAAATTTCTCGTACAGCATTAAATAAATATTGGGTGATCCTTCCACTTTGAGTATCTGTTTCATAAAGCAAACACTCCGTTTATTCAAAACCAATAATCAACAAAACAAACAAACAGTCAAAGATGCCCGAATATCTTTAAACAAACTCAAACACCAACTTCCAACTTGATTAACTCCACCCAGAAAAGGAGAAGAGCTAAAGTTTTCTCAAGCGCTCGTTTTTTGCCAGGCGACGAACCAATTCAACTTCGAAGAACAAATAATAAAGATCGGGGCATTTGGGCTGTTAATTCAATCAGATCTGTCGACGGCTGTCACAGTGTGGGGCAGGCCTTAAATAACACTGAACTTGCCAGGACTGGATACTCAAAAATAAACTGGCCTCCAAAATTAAACCACCATAGCGTATTATAACGAATAAATGAGTTTATTTGAAGATCAAGATAAAAAACTCATATTTTACAAGCAATGGTATGCTCGGCCTCTAAAGGCTCTCAACCAACAAGCCGAAGGTCAAATCTTGGCGTGCGCAAGTAAATTGTATATTTTTTTACACACTTTACAAATATACGTCAAAAAAAGTCCCGATTAACTACTTTTTAGCAGTCTGACTTTACATTATAAATCTTATTATAGTGAGTTTACAGTTACATTTTTGCAATTATATAAAACAAAAAATTAAAAATATTACAGAAATATAGCAAAAGAAAATTATGAAAACATAGATAGCAATTTTAAAAGTCTTTAGAATAATATATCATTGTAAGTTAATACCTACAAATTAATTCTTTCAGTAAGTTTAGTCTTCGGTAAGTTCACCAATTGTTTGTTTTGGGCACAGTTTTTAATTTCAGCAGGTAACATTAAAAAAACTGGGAATCATATATATTTTAACGTTCTTTGTCCATATTTATTTGTATGCTTAGGTACAATAAGTACTTTATTCCATTTGGTAAGCATTGAAACATAATTATTATAAGCAATTATTAGTCGCCTGAAATATCCATTGAACTCGCACCATATGATGTCCGGTCAGGTGCTCTAAACCACTGAGCTACGTCGGCTTTTTCCCAACAAGCCAAATCAATCAATATTTACTAGTACTTTAATCAACAATTACTGCCGTTTGATTTGAGATTTTCACGGCCAAAAGTATTATATTGATTTCTTTTTGGGGTATTATGCCGTGATGCGCTATGATTACACATCTGCCCTGATGATGGACACTGCAATGCAGTCAGAAACGTTGGCTAATGAGAGAGGTTACGTAACACGGCATAATTCCCCAAAAACAAATCATTATAACTATTACTGCCTATCATATTTTTTCATCTGTAAACAACCAATTTAATATATTATAGGAAAGGCTTTTTTAGTGTTAAATTTCCTACTAGATAGCGTCGAGACATATAATATCTACATTTGTTTGTGACATATTATTATTTTTACTCGGGAGATATTTTTAAAAGGAATGGATATTTCAGGCGACTAATTATTGTTTATAATAATTCGTAACCTTTATGCTATGCAAAAAAAACTTGTCTTATAAACATTAGTTTATCATTAAAAAAAATAATTTAAACAGAAGCCAAACTCCTTTTATAATATTTAATATATTTTCAAAGGGAAGATGTGTAAAACATTTCAACAATACAGATTTGTAAAGAAAAAAAGTTAAATAACTTATAATTTAATATATCACCAGAGTATCAGAAGAATACTACACTCCATTAATTGAACACCGAGCATATTTAAACTAGCTACTTCTTTAAGAATTGCTTATTTTAAAAACCTTCTTTTAAATCAAAAATTTTTCAATGATATTTATGAAGTCAAGCTAAAATTGAAAAATTAACTAAAACTAATATAATTAAGAGTCTTGTTATTTTTATTATGATTTGTTATTTTTTTATAGTTTTTTTATTATCTATAAATTTTGCGTTTATCTTAATTTTTTTTTTTGTTATTATAATCTGCAATATTTTATGGCCTAACACAAGATTAATAATTCCCTCACCAAACACAAGAGCCTTATCTGTTTATGAATTCCCTCACCGAACACAAGAGCCTTATTTCTTTATGAATTCCCTCACCAAACACAAGAGCCTTATCCCTTTATGAATTCCCTCACCAAACACAAGAGCCTTATCTCTTTATGAATTCCCTCACCAAACACAAGAGCCTTATCTCTTTATGAATTCCCTCACCAAACACAAGAGCCTTATCTCTATATGAATTCCCTCACCAAACACAAGAGCCTTATCTCTTTGTGAATTCCCTCACCAAATACAAGAGCCTTATCTCTTTATGAATTCCCTCACCAAACACAAGAGCCTTATCCCTTTATGAATTCCCTCACCAAACACAAGAGTTTTATCTCTTTATTAATTCCCTTACCAAACACAGGAGCCTTATCTCTTTATGAATTCTCTCACCAAACACAAGAGCCTTATCTCTTTATGAATTCCCTCACCAAACACAAGAGCCTTATCTTTTTATGAATTCTCTTACCAAACACAAGAGCCGTATCTTTTTATGAATTCCCTCGCCAAATACAAGAGCCTTATCTCTTTGTGAATTCCCTTACCAAACACAGGAGCCTTATCTCTTTATGGTGAGGAAAAGCTTTTATATTTTCTAAAACACACACTTTTTAATATCTAAAATTAATTTGCACGTTTAGTGTTAAAAACGAATGTATAAAATAAAAGTTATCTGTGGCTTTTTTCAGGCCACCGTTTATCTGGACCGCTCGTCTCAGAGATGTGGGCGGTGTAAATTCAACTCCATTCTCCACCCCACTAATAAAGTTCAGCAAGTGGACCAATCTATTCCTCTCAGGAATCATGGAAGTCAACACCGCCACTCATTTCTCCGTGGTCGAGGGACAGGCAAGTGTTATTTCTTAAACATATCAAAAATATGCCTATTTTTTTTATGATTTTACCAAAAACGCACGACATTATCATATCACGGAACAAAAGACATCTTCCCTTATATTAATAATAATAATTATTAATTTGTATATTCTATGTCCATACACATCAATGGCCCATACGGGCTTTTACCAACATTTGACTAACATAATAGTTTAGTGGAACAGTACCAAAGAAGTAGAATTTGCTGTTAGTTATATAGAAACGCAATGCGGAAGTGATATTCCTAATATTATTGGGCTATGTTATTATAGCCTTCGTGTAACTATATTCCGCGCAGTTGAACACATTTACGATTTCTGCGAAAGTATTGCCAAGTATCTAAATGACTCATTATTGATTTTATTGTTGTAATCAAAAATAATTTTTGATCGAGTAGTTCTAGTTGGTATGTTGAAGGTGATAAGGCTCAATAAATCAAGGATGTCTAAGTCCATTTACAATTTTAAAAATAAAATCAAGTCGGAAACGAGTCTTCTCTCTGAGAGTTATAAAATTTTTACTTATTTTATCAAGTGGTTGTTATTTATAGTTTCTATAGTTAATACATCTTAGAAATTTATACAAAATTTTTTTAATGGAATCGGAGTGGATTTTAAAGTGAAGGGACAAGATATACAGATATACAATGAGTTTTTATTATAACAATATTAGTTCTGTAAAGAGTAGTAGACTTAGTAGGGTCAAATTACAAATGTTGTTAATTGTCAATTGATACCTTGATGTATTGAAGTGAGGCATGGAACTGGCAAAGAAAGGATGAAAGTAGATCGAATGCTGTTGAAATGAGATCCCTGAGGCGAATGTGTGGTAAAACCATGTTTGATCGTGTGAGGAATGTGGAGATCCGCAAAGAGTGCAAGGCTGATGTAAGCGTAATGAGTAAGATTAAGAAAGGGACGCTTAGATGGTTTGGGCATGTAGAGCGAATGAGCAAAGATAGGAGTGTAAGGAGGATATATGATGCAAATGCGAATGGTAGCAGAAGTCGGGGACGCCCGAGGAAGACATGGCACGATCAAGTAAATCAGATACTCGAGTCGGGCCATGTCAAGAGTCAGAATAATAGAAGAGTATGTATGAGACGATGTATGAATATGAATGAGACAAGGAGTGTGTGCCAAGACCGAGTTGTTTGGCGGTCCGTCCTCTCTGCCTACCCCTGCGGGGAAACGGCGTGATACTTAGTTAGTTAGTTAGTTAGTTAGTTAGTTAGTTAGTTAGTTAATTTTCCAAGAAACCAAAATTTCCTCTGAATTCATAAGATTTTTAAGTAGATACTTACATACTTAATTATAAACCATTATTGTTTTTCGTGTCTTTTTTTAAATTTCATTTGAGAAATTATACAATTTTTCCAATGAAATGTCACTATCTCAATTGCATTTCTTTTTTCAAAATTTATTCAGGCCGGTGGGTACCATAATAATGAATATATCGATTTATCATAACATTGATTTTATGATAAATCATTTGACGGCCGGCATAGTCCAGTGGTAACGCATTGGACTGCCATTCCGAAGGTCGCGGGTTCGAACCCGGCGTGCGCAAATAAATTTTATTTGATTAATTTGTGTTATTTCACAATTAATTAATTAAAATAATATATAGTATATTTGCGGCACGTTCCAGAGTGGAAGATACTACCAGTATCGCCCTGGTGTAAGACCACCATTCAGAATTGAAACGTTGCTCCAAATGGCTTTAGCCGTGTTTAGTGACTAGATCTGAATAGCCAGGTACTTCCCCACCTTCCTCTTTCCCTTCCCCACTTACCTTCAGCCTCACAACATCCCCCAATTGGGGATGCCATAGTCTCACTGGCTCCAGACGGGAGCAGTTGGGACTCTTGTGAGGTATTCACTATAAAAAAAATAAAAAAATAAAATTGATTATCATCATGCGAACTCTGCAACATAAAAATGTTGTATCTTGAATCGGAACCGAACTTAACAGATTTACAGAGATATGAAATTCAAAAAATCGAGTTAAAACAGGAGTTCGCTGCGATCAGTCAATAAGGCTGCAATAAGTGTAATCATGCATCCTGATCCAGTTAAAAGTTAAGTTTTGCAATACAATGGAGACAGATAAAAATTCATCGCATGATATTATTATAATTTTCAATCGAAGGCATATCTATTTTTGTAAATCGTAACATATTTCTTGACAACTCTCGTCAAAATCTGAGATATTTTGTGTTCATTCTGACACATTTCTAGTAGTGTCAAGATCTGACTCATTTTGTGACATTATGGTCATTCCAGGGTTAAAATATTGCTAACGTATAGCCTTCTGCTATATAGTATAGTATTATATAAACGCTTGGAGTGTTTTGGTTTATTGCGTAAGGATGGATGATTAAGATTAATCCACCCCTCGAAACCTTTATTACATAAAGCTTATGGATGAAATCGTTACAACAGAGGACTTAGGTATATTCTTATTTTGTCTTGTTTTTAGGCCTAAGAACACATATGGAGAATTTAGGCAGTTCAAGGATCGCAGAAAACTCCGTTTTCAAACACCTTTTTTTAACATTACCCCTGTGAAAGGGACCCCTGTTAAGTCACCAAACGTAGTGAAGCACTTGGAAAGACCTATGGCAGAGGTGTTGGTTATCCAATAAATGGTTCCCGGGGCTGCGGATCCCATAACCCTCTCCAAAATTCAAATTTTAAAATCTTTGAAAACAGGGGTTCCCTGTTTCAGCCACGTAAACCAAAAAGGCATCCGAGTGTTGGATGAACTCTTAATTTAACTATTTATTTTAAACATATAATTTGTTTGTATCCCTCGCTATAAAAATATGAAACAAAGAAAGTCGATAGCCTCCGTTGTGGAGGGGTAAGGCTTTTGACTAGCAAGCCGAAGGTGGCGGGTTCAAATTTTATTTGATATATTTGTGTTATTTCATAATTTATTCATTTAAAATAATATATAGTATACTTGCGGCATGTTGCAGAGTGGAGGAAACTCTTATCGCCCTGGTTTAAGCCTCAGCATACGCTGTTTGGAATTGCGATTTGGGTAACACCCTCCTTTTTTAGTTTTCACAACTGCGCATAGGGTTTTGATTGTCGCTAAGATAGCAATTTTATATATTTCACTTCTTGCGTTAGCTACATCTGTTGATATTATTGAGAACTAAAATTAATTTTACCAAAAGTTGGACATACTCTCCAAATTCGCCGTGCATTTAACGGCAACACGTAGTAAGGGTCGACAGGAGTCCGCCGGTCGTTAGGTATTTGGTACTTGATAAATAAACTTTTATTTCCGTGGACAAATACTAGCGAAGTTACTTGAACTGGACGCGCGCGGGACTTAAAACGTCTACAATTCTCAAACTAAGGATATTACAGATTTAATTAATTAAATCTTTTTTTTTATATTAAATTAAAATGTAACTTATGTATATACTTTTATAAAATTATATACATAAGTAAATAATTACATATTTACTTTATGTATATACTTTTATACAAGTATATACATAAAGTAAATATGTAATTATTTACTTATGTATATAATTTTATAAAAGTATATACATAAGTTACATTTTAATTTGTATAAAAGTATATACATAAGTAAATAATTACATATTTTAAAAATACTTTTAATTGTTTTAAGCTTTTTTATATCAACAGGGTTTGAACTCTAGGTTCCTCCTAAGGACTTGTAAAACAGAAGACTTTTTGTAATTATATATTTATTCATTTAAACAGTACAATAATTTTAAATAGTTATCTAATAAGTTTGCATTATAACATTATGAACTACAATCTACCATATTTTACCCCATTACGACGTATATGTGCTGACGGAAAATCGGCTCTACTCGGAAATAAAATCAACAGAACTCAGACTTAAGGCGAAGCTCAATTAGTGCTAAATAGTGATTTTCCATTAATCTTTATAACGAATTTGTTTACATTATGAGTACCAAATAAAATGCTTTATATAAATTGATGCTTTTCTTATCTTTTCTTTTGAGGAGAATTCAAATGAAAAAATTATTTACTTCACATAAAATATAAATGTAACCTACTAAAAAATGTATTTATTCAATAAAAATGTATGAATGCACAAATGAATCAACTTTTAAAAAATAACATATTATGGGTAAGATTATTTGTGACAGTTTCCTTTGATTAATTTTTTGCGTACTTATAAATTTTTATACAAAATAAATAAAAACCACTTTTGCGCATGAAATCGAGTGTTTCTTGAATCCATTTTCCAAGCGATTTTAATGCCTATTACCTGTGTATTCGTCACGAAATAAGGCAAACAAAGAATATACATATTTTTGGCTTGTAGCTTCCTCTTAAGACGCGGCATTTTGCATTTCGAATTGTAGATGGGCGACGCCCACCACTTTTACTTGTCATAGAGTTCGTTTAGGGTTAACAATCCATTGTGTTTTTTCCTATAGAACAATATTTTTCCATAGAAAAATATTTATTTATCCTTTAGTTTATTAACTTACTTACCTGAAATCGACCTTAAAGCGTTGGAATATCGAAAAATTAACATTTTATTTTTTACTTGTATAATCACGCAGAATTACCTGCATCCTGTGTGGAGTTACGTAACAAAAACATCATCATCATTTAATGGCCAATACAAAACAAACTTACTCGGTTTTTACAGTTATCAATGCATTAAATATGTCTAAATGGACGCAATCTAAAAAATAATATAAAGTATAAAATTATAAAAACAACTTGAAATAGTTGAATATGTTTTGTAATACAGAGTTGTCCCTTGAGGATAATTTCTAATACTCTATTTTTTGCTTTACTTCACTTTTTTCTTTTTTAAATAAAAATTGAATTTCATAAAGATATTTGTAAATTTTATAAAAGTATACGTGATAGATACATTTTAATTAAATATGTTATTCAAAATATTTTTTGTTGTTGTTTTAAACCACTTTATTTTGCTATACACGTCGACCGGTTTCGTTTGATCTCAATCTACTACTATTTCTAATGCTTCTTTATTATTAAGGCGTATTCCTATTTTATTTTTATGTACAATTTTGACTTCTGTATTTTTATGAAAAGTATGGTTAGTATTAATTAAATGTTCGGCAAAGTCTGAATAACCAGTATTTGTTAAACACCTGACGTGTTTTACTCTAATATTTCCAGAGTGGCAAAAAACGACTGCGGAATTCATTCGAGAAATAATCTCACAGTTTTAGAACAATCAGCTTACATCGCCTTGTGGCAAACGAATTTTTGGCGAATAGTACTTTTGTACGGCGGCCGCGGCCTTGGGACATTTAATTTATGTTTGTTAATTATTTTTCAATTTTGAAAAACAATATTATTTAACCGATAAATGCAATATTCACGTTAAATAAGCTATTCAAATATTTTAAATGAAATATTATTTACAGTAAATCACGTAATTTTAGATGCCAAAAATTCTGACACACGTCCACTATGCCTGCCGACTGCGCGGGACTGATGAATGTTTGAAATGGTCTTATGTAAATCAGAATGTTAGAGAGAGCGCGCTAATATTTAAAAGGATTGGAACGAACAGACGTAAGCGACTGCTGTGAAAATATTTTATTATTTATTTATTATTTATTAACGCCCTATCGGGCTTTTACATAGTAAGTTGACAGTTTATGTATTTAAGTGTAACATGTACATGGATAAAATAGCTAAATATAATTTACTCATAAGGTATTTAGAAAATAATATGGTTTAGTAAATCAAAGTATGAAAACAAGATCTTTTTTTAAAGCTAATAAATATTACAAGTTAATAACTAGCAAAAAGGTCTAAAATTAGTTGCCTTTTGAAACTCTCAAAGTTATTAACACCAAATATGTCGATAAGTTTACAATATTTGTTTGCGCAGTGATGAATTCTTGGAATTGGTGAGTACAAAGAGTAGTTAGTATTGAGGTTATTGTTACATTTAAAAGTGTCTATGCTTCGAGTTCGTCTGGCAGGTACATTCATATAAATTAATTCCAATAATTCAGGGCTGTCAATGAGATATTTGATAATTTTGAATAAAAATAATATATCAGTTAGAACTTTTCTATCCGATAGTTTGAGAAGTCTGGTTTCGGTACGTAAGTTATTATAATTTATAAATTCGATGGGAATATGAAACACGACTCATTTGAAATAAAGCAAAAATCTCTCTCCAATGTCTTTAGTTGCATTTAAACATACACTCTGAATTTTTTCGTGCTTATAACATATTAAATAACAGAACAAAACGTATTTTTAATAATTTTCGGAGCTTACTTTGCGATTTTTTTCTATCGAGGGAATTTCAAATAATTAACGTTTCGGCAAAACCAATGTATGGATATTATCTTCAAAAACAACATTTTTTTTTTTGGAACTCCAAGACTTAAGGAGTTAGCGAGAAACTTGATATAAAATCGGTAGAAATTGAAAATGCCGGGTCTTAAGGACATCATTCAGACTTGAAATGGTTTAGTGACCAGATCTGAATAGCTAAGTACTCCTCCACCTTCATCTTCCCCATCTCCTTCCCCTCCCCACTAACTTCAATCACATAACATACCCCAATTGGGTATGCCAAAGTCTCACTGACTCCAGACGATTAGGAGCAGTTGGGACTCTTGTGCCGTTTTGATATTGAAAATATAATAAGGTGTTTTTTCATAATTATGTATATTTCCACTCTCATTGACAATGCGCCACAGCCAAAAAAATTGCTATTTTAAGTACCAAATCAGGAAATGCAGTCGATTTCTTTCTTTGTACAACCAGTTTCCGAACAAAAGGTAATTAGGTATGTGTTCGGAGAAAAATGACCCTGTGGAAAAAGGAAAAGTAAGTATGTCAATTTCTTAATATAATATTAGTCATTCAGAATATATAGAGAACACGTGTTCTTTCCCTAATAAATATCGTAACTGAATTCGACAATCAGTTTTTGTATGAAGACGTGTTCCGTCTTCTTCATAAAACATTCTCTTTTAACTGATATTTTGGTAGGAACTCTAGATATTCTTTCTTTGATGGCCTGTAGTCCCATTTTTAACAGGAAACGACTTATTTGACTAGATTTTTTTTCTTTATTCCAGAATGTTGGGAGGTAAGTGCAATCCCACACAATCCATAGAGATTATAGATTTAGAGTTATAACATACAGGGATTTGTAAGAACATATTTATAAAAAAAAATTAAAATAAAACATCTAAATAAAGGAGAAAAGTTAAGAGGGTGGTATACGAGAGTAAATATTCAACCACCTTGGTTTTTATTAGAGCGGTTCGATGGGGTTTCAATTATGGGGGGCCAACATCTTTCTCCAACGCTCCTCGATGCTCGATCCTGGAGACATACGGGATTCAATGATAAAGACATTTCTAGAGATGTTGATCCTTCCCCTCAGTTCTGCCACCCTGGTTCTTATTAGAACTGCAAATTGAAAAATTAATAAATTAACAGTATTTTTTATCATTAAATTTTCTCCATGCAAGGCGAAAACCTGTTAATTATAATTGTACTGGATGGGAGTCCGCACAAAACTGTAGATTTGGGCGCCGGTTCCAAACCGTGTCTTCAACCGATGAAAATGCTCCTTTACGGCTGATGATGATGATAGTGGTGCAACTTTATGAACAATCTGCCTCCCGCACCCGGTGCTCGGTGATTGTTGGGCACTGGGTGTGCTTTCGTCTCTGCTCGCTTCTGGTGTTGGCGGTTTTCCTGAGCAGGGCCGGCTGGTCTTGATGAGGTAACACCAGAAGGTTTGAAGCAGAAGACTCGGCGAGGTGAGGCAGATGGTGGGCAGGAGTCACTTTTTGATAATAAAACGCTTGTTTTGGTGGTAAAGATGAACTGATTTAATACTATATCATATTGTTACATTCTGCGAGGTGCAGTCCATCTAAGGACTATTTCTCGCGGCCTGAGGGTAAGTCACCTGGGGGATGGTTTTTTTCTGCCCTAATGCTTGGGCTGCCTTGACAACTTGGGGGCTTTAAAATACTATGCTTTTTTGTATTTTATACTATATTTTTTGTATTTGAGACTGAATTTTTTTGTCGGTATTAGTTTAGGATTTAACTAATCGAATACTATCTTTTTTTGTATCGGTTGTACTTTGAATATTCTTTTTTTAGATCCAGCATTAGGGTGGGTAGATGATGGATACTGGGTGGGGGTAGGAAGGGTTCTCGTAGGGGCTAGGTTTACCTAGGCACGAAATGCTAGGGTTCGGGTGGGAAGTTAATTTTTTATAAAATGGTATGGCTAAATCCACCATGTGTTTGCGGAGTGGGGGGATGTTCGAGCCTTTATTAATTATGCTGTTTCGTACGAACCAAGGGCTTTTGGTGTACCGTCTGAGTGAGGCATTCTGGAATTGCTCGAGTCGCTTTGTGTTTCCGCTGGCCCATATAGGGCTAGCGTAGGTAATGATGGGGCGGATTTGGGATTTGTATATGAGGAGTTTATTGGATATTGAAGTTTTTGAGTTTTTGTGTAGTAGTGGTGATAAAGCGCCGGCGGTTTGCCGGGCTTTTGTTAAAGTGTTTTTGATGTGGGGTGACCAAGTTAATCTCCTGTCTAGTGTGACTCCAAGATATTTGGCGGACTTTTGCCATGGTATGACTTGGCCGTACATCGTGATGGTCCCTCTCTGAGCGGTAGTTCGTCCATTTCTGGAGAAATAGACGGCTACGCTCTTTGAGGGATTGACGTCTATGCGCCAGCGGTCATACCACTCTTGGAGTCTGTTTACGTCTTGCTGAAGGCGATGTGTAACCATCCTGGGCGAACCGTGGGTGACCACGAGGGTTGAGTCGTCGGCGTAGAGCATTACTTTGGAGTTTGGGTTGTCTGGGAGGGGGATATCATGAGTGTAAATGTTGAAGAGGGTGGGGGACAGCAGGGAGCCTTGGGGTACTCCTGCTGTCATGAAACGTGGGGATGAGATTGCATCACGGTATCGCACTTGAAAAGTGCGGTGCCGAAGAAATGATTTTAATACACCAAGCAGTTGGGGATCTATGTCTGTTTGGTGGAGTTTGAGAAGTAGGCCGTTTATCCATACTTTATCGAAGGCTTTGGCTATATCCAGGAAAATGGCGCCTGTAGATCTATTGGAGTTGAAGCCACCGATGACTTGCTCGGTGACCCGTAGTAGTTGGTGGAGGGTTGAGTGCTGGGCTCTGAACCCGTGCTGTTCGTCGGGTAGTGTGGATTTTTCATTAATGTGCTTGATGAGCCTAGTGAGGAGGATTTTTTCATAAATTTTCCCAATGTTGGAGAGGAGGCTGATTGGACGGTGGTTTTCGCAGAAAAGTGGATCTTTGCCCGGTTTGGGGAGTACTATGACGTGCGCGTGTTTCCAACTTTTGGGGAAATAGCGCAGTCTGAAAGCTGTATTAATAAGGTTGACTATGGCTAAGATGCCTTTTTGGGGGAGGGCTTTAAGAGCGAAGTTTGTGATTTCATCCGGGCCGGGGGCTTTTTTATTTTTGCGGCCTTTTATGGCGCTGCGTACCTCGGCCGGGGTAGTGAAGTGGATGTTGTCAGGGGGGAGGGTGTCAAAAATGTGGTTTACGTTGCGGTTGACGTCGGCGATGTGGTCGGGATCTGCGTGTTTGTAACTGGGGCTAAACTGTTTTTCTAAACTGTCTGCGAAAGATTCGGCTTTGTCGAGTGCGTCAAATACTAGTCCGTTTTCACTGTGTATTGGGTGGTTTGGGGTCGGTGTAGATTTTAGTTGTCTTGATAAGCGCCAGAGGGAGCCGTCCTTTGGGTTAATTTCTTGTATTTTTTTGTTCCAGGATAAGTTTGTGTTTTCGGATAGTCTTTGTCTAATTTGTTTTTGTAGTCTATTAATGGCAGTCTTTATTCTGGGGTCTGGAGTTCTAGTGAAGCGTCGTTTTAGAAAGTTTTTGTTGGAGATGAGGTCTGCTATGTCTTTTGGTAAGTCGTCGGTCGGGTTGTAGGGGAGGCGTACGGGTAAGGGTTTGGATGCGTCATTTATGGCGGTTCGTATTGTGAGGGCGAGATTGTCAACCGCAGCGTCAAGTTCGTTGGTGCTATTTATGTTTGATTTTATGGTGATGTTTTCGTCCACTTTCTGCATAAAGGCCGTCCAATCAGTTTTTTGTTTGGCTTTTGAGGGGGGGGGGGTGGTGAATTTATGTAGGGTTAGCAGCACGGGGTTGTGGTCGGAGGAGAGTTCGTTAATGGTTTGTATGCTGTACGCCCAGGATGATTTGTGTATGAGGGCGATATCTAGTACGTCTGGGGTGTGGCCGTGTGACGGGAAATGTGTGGGAGTCACGGGGCCGGCGACTACTAGATCGGGATGGGAAGCGGCGAATTTGTGAAGGATTCTTCCGTTTTTGTTGGTGCGCCTACTATTCCAGGCGGAGTGCTTCGAGTTGAAGTCTCCGGCTAGAATAGTAGGGGTGGGGCCATCAAGAAGCAACTCAAGGTCTTTAGGATCAATTACTTTTTGTGGGGGGTTGTATATTGAGTTGATTCTTAATGGCCCGGAAGATTTTGTGAAGATGGTAATGGAGGTGCTCTCTAGTGTAGAGAGGGTAGGTGTAGTATTGTGTTGGTGTGTGAATTTATTGTTCACGTAGATGGCTGTGCCACCACCTCGTGAGTGTAACCGGTCATTTTTGTACAGTGTGAAGTTGGCGATTTTTGGTGCTTGTGCGGCTGTGAAGTGTGTTTCGTTTATGAGTAGTATGTCTAATTTGTGTGTGTTGGTGAAAAGGCGAGCTTCGAGCAGGTTTTTGTCGAAACCATTGGCATTCCAGAATGCCAAACGGAGCGCGTGGGGCGGGGTGGTGGTGTTAGCCATAATTTGATTTTAAAAAAGGGCAATGATCTGGGGGACTGCAGAGAGCAGTATGCTAATGTAATCTGAGGGGGATTGGGCTGAAAGAAATTTCGGTATGATGTCGGCGATGAGTTCGCCGATTTTTTGGATGTTAAGTTTTTTCATGAAATCTGTGAATGAAAAGGGTGCTGAGTTTATTGGGGGGGGGGTGTTTGAAGAACCTGAGGGGTTGCGGGTGGGGGGCGGGTTCATGGACTGGGCGTAGGAGATGGAGGGGTTTGTGGGGTTGGATGTGAAGGTGACTTGTGGGTTTACCTCAGGTCGGCGAGCGTAGCGGGTGGAAGGTGCGGGGCGCTTTGGGCAGCCCTGGTAGTTGGCGGGGTGGGGTCCGCCGCAGTTCGTGCATGTTGCGTCTCCATCCTCGCGCTTGTGGGGGCAGGTGGCTGTGAGGTGGTTTTCGGGGCACTTTACGCAGCGGGGGGGCAGGTGACAGCCCCTCGAGGAGTGCCCGAAAAGCTGGCAGCGGTGGCACTGGGAGGGGGCGGTTTTCGGATTTAAATATTCCACCTTGATTCGCAGCTGGAAGAGGGTTTCCAGCTCAAAAATTTTTCTTCCGGCATCGCCGTGGTTTAATTGGACGAGAACCAAGGGGGCCGCCACTCTGTTGGGTCCTGAGCGCATGCGGGTGACGCTGATGACAGGGAGGTTGAGCTCTTCTAGCTCCTCTTGTATTTCCTCCGTGGAGGTAGACGGGGGTATCCCGCGCAGGACTGCTTTCGTCGTCTTATCTTCATAGAGTTGGAAAGTGTGGAAGGGCACTTGGGCTTCTTCGAGAAGGCGGGTGGCTGTGCGAAAGCTTGTAGAGTCTTCTGTATTTAAAACGTAGCCCGTAGGGATTGCCTTTGAATTGGCGACTTTCACACCGGCTGCCTGAAGTTTTTGGCGCATTTGGTTCCAGTTTGTAGTGGTTCTAATGATGATTGGAGGAATTTTTGCCTTGAAAACTTTCGGGGCGGCCGCGGCGGTGGGGTCTGTGTCTAGGGTTTTTGAGCCTGCTGTAGTGATTGTATCGCTAGTCGTTGAGGCTGATGGCGAGAGGACTTCAAATCGGTTTTGAGAGCAGGATGCGACGGGAGAGATGGGGCGCGGAGAGTTAGCCTTCCTCCTTTTGTTGTTAGTTTTCCCGTAGGGAGTGATCCAGGGTGGCGGCGGGAAGTTTGGATCAGGTTCGTAATCCTCCTGGGTGGTGACGGGCGAGGCCTGGGACGGGAAGAGGGAATCTACGTCCCCGATGTTGAAGTCTTCTGCATTTTTATGGTAGATTGACGAGTTGGCGGTGGAGCGGGGGTCTTGTTGCGAGTAAGTAGTTTTTGTAACCCTTGTATTTGGCATTGAATTGAGGTACTCGATGAGACTTTCTCTTGATGGGTTGAGTTTTCTCAAGTCAGCCATTGTCTCTTCCATTATATTGAATTGTTGTTTATTTCACTTTTAAAGAAGAATAATAATTCATGTAGCAACTAGAAATTTACACTTTGTCTGATGACTCACTTTTGGAAATAATAAAAAACATGTAACAATAATAATTCCTTTGAAAATTTCACTAAAAAATTGTTTTGTGGCACGGCCTCCGGGCGGATGGCCGCGCGGTCGATTTTGTTTGGTTTCACTTTTTAATTGTTTGTATGGCACTTTATTGTTTTAACACTAACTCACATGCCCTGAGGAACATGTAGACGGGGCACAAATACTTAAACTCTGCGTTTAAAGCGGCACAAACCACGACAAAACTGTTGTTGAGCTGTAAGTTGTCAACTGTGTGTGAACTGCTTCGATAGCGGAATGTTCTGCTTCAACTGATTTAATATTTTTGTGTTGCCGCTTATATGCAATAAGCTTGACTCGCAGCCGACATTTGGCTGCCAGCCAAAAAGTGGTGGGGATTCTATTCGCGCCAGAAATGCGTTTATATGCCCCCGCAAAATGTCGCATATTCATTTTGCCGGTGGTATAGCCGAAGGCAGACGCTTAAATTTGGGAGCGTGCAAAGATTTTGCAAGCTCGCCTGAATAACAATTACATAGTTTAATTACATAGCAGTTAAAAGAATTTGTACCTTGACAACTAGATTTTTAGTTTGCCAAGATACGACAGAAAATAAGAAAAGTTTGTAAATAAAAGTGTAAAAATGATCTTGAAGCGATCAAATTTGTAAAAATGGTTAAGTTAGTATTTTTCTCAGGTTCTTCGTGACATAGCGCTCAGAAAGAGAAAAAAAAATAGAAACGGGGACAAAATGAACAGTGGCGGGGAGTGAGGATTTCGCCAGTGGCGTGGAGTAGGCACATTTTATAAATGTAAACAAATTTTTATAAAAAGAAATAATGTTGCCAACAACGTCCGTTACAATAATCAAACTACAAAATATTCTCATTTTATGACAAAGTTACGAGTTTTCAGATCTGTTTCAAGTAATCAATTTTTGTTTTGAATAAAAATTATTACGTCATTGAAGAAGAAGATAATACTAATAAATCTAAACAAAACATGAAAAAGAACAAGACAAAGAAAAATAAAAAGATAACGGTCGCAAATAGGGATTGAACCCAGGATCTATTATTTTACCTGGCCCTGCGTATTAAACCACCCCACAAAATTATTATTATTAAATCTTTTTTTTGCTTATTCTTAAAGATTGTTTAATCGTGGAGATTGTTTTAATGTTACATACCTATTTAAGTGCAATTATTGTGTATTTGAAGTGTAGAAAATACAGGAATTTTGATTTTACATTTTGACTGACTGTGGTGAATTTATGATTTTAATTTAATTTGTAAAAATCGTTTAATTATACTAAAATCAAATATGTTTTTAAAATGTATTCAACAACCAACTTCGACATATGTTGTACAAAAATTTTACTAATAATATGTAGTCTTATTTTTTTTGTCAAGAAAAAACTGAGGCAAATGATTGCTTTACAAAGTAGGCACTAACTCATTGAATTCAAAATTAACTCCAAATCTAAAACTAAACTCGCTAATTGCTTCGAATTTTTTGTCAGTAGTGGTAAACGCAAAATCAGCTGCTCGCTATTTAATATCCACTGAACAGATAATACCAAGAAGTGTAATCTATGCCGATATGAACATTAGTTGATAGCCCTGCCATCGTCACCACTATTAAATTCGCTGTAAAATGTACAGACTAGGAACACAAGACAAAATGTAACATTATTCTGCGATACATACACAATCAACAATCAGACACACTCACTAACCATCTGGTCAACAAGTTTGGGGGTGTTATTGATATATTTACTGTTTCCATTTATATAACCAAGCGTAATCCAGCTGTTGAATCCTACTAATTATAGTAGCGTTGGTATTGTAGTTTTAGTGATTTCTCTTATATGTACATAGTATTGGTCTACTTTTTTTATTTATTTTACGCTTCTGTTATATATTTTACTAATATGTTTTTCATATTTAGTTTATCACTTTAACTTATTTTATGCGTTTAAAACTTTGTTATAGTCAGTTTAAAAACCGGTATAGTCAGTTTAAGACCTTTCGACTCCTGAACCATAGACAGGGTGACAAACAGTTCAAGAAAAAAAAATTGAATCTATAGGTATTTGGATCTGTTCAAGAAATAATTCACTCTAATTTAGAAAACATATATTATCTTACAGTACCATCCTAGACACGTTCCCTTTCCCCCCATGTTTCACCAATCCTTAGTCACACCTCCACCCCTACTTCAACACTCACTAATATATTATGTTCACCCATTGTGCTGTAATGTTAGGTTAGTATATTTTGCCATGAGAAAGAAACGGTTGTTCCGAAACCGGTCAGCGTATATAAAAAAAAATTGTGTTTCAAAAACATTGTTTTATTAAGGTGAGGCCTTTGAGATGATTTTCACGAAAACGGCGCTATATAAATCAGCCAAACATTAGTATTATTATTATGGACAAATACGCTAAATTTTTGTACACTGACACGCCCACAATTGATACCCAGTGTTAATACCCGACAAGCTGTTATGGTCACTGCATCTGACTGGTTCCATCAATCAAAGTCAAAAAGTTACACGTGGAGTTTGTTTATTCGGTCTACCTCTGTCCAGAAATTTTAATTAATGTTTACACGGGCTAATTTATATCCTCCCATTCCTCGTATTGCAAGGCCTGTGGGAAAGTTCGTGGAAAAATCAAGCATGTAATCAAGTACCCTCGTCGAACTTAGATTGCTTAATTAATCATAATATGCAAGATAAAACCTTGCCGTTACCATGTTAGAAAACATACTTCCGATCCCAAGATCACACACCAGCGTTAACCTGTTCAGTGCCAATCACTCTCATAGGCGGGTTAATGTAATTTTAATGGTAACAAAAGATCCTGGCAGCGAATGTGTTAAGTACAGTATCTTCGGGATCTGATTCTACATGATAGTACAGTAATTAGTATTAAGACTAGCGCAGACCAATAAAAAAAAAAGTGGGTGTGTCAAGCCTACGCAAGACAGAAGTGAAACTTCTAGTTTCAGCTGATGCTTGGCGTGGCGCAGTTCGCTGGTGTCTGAGAGAGAGGAAAGAAGAGAAGAGAGAGAACGTTCGTGAGCGGCTCCCCCACCTCAACAAGGTTTCACTTCAAAAATGCCACAGCCGAGAATCGAACCTCGCTTAACTGATTGAAAGCCAACCACGCTGAGCACCAACTGTAAGCAAAGCCGCATAAATTGATTATATTATGTAGGTTCTGAAAATATGAGAGCTTGTTATGTTTTATAATGTTACCTACATCACACCCAAAATATAATATATTTTTAAAAATAATGTACAATGTACAGAAATAGAATCCCACACAAGATCGCGTAGTGCGCTCTAGCGAACGGATATTTTATCAGAGGGAGATAGTTTTAATTTTTTTTTCTGTAAATTATTACATATTATCAAAATAAATAAATTAATTAAATAAATGTAATACAATTATCATAATATACGGATTAGATAATAATTTTAATCCAACACAATAACGCAAAGCGCGCTCTAGCGGAGTAATGTTTTATCACAGTGAGATAAGTGTTTTTATTATTTTGCAATATTATTTTCTTTTAAAAAATGTTCTGACCTACTAAAAAATAAGATATTGAATGAAAAAGGCGTTAAAAACAAAAAAATAATGTGCGATGGCCGAGAATCGAACTCGGATCAACTGCTTGGAAGGCAACTATGCTGACCATTACACCACCAACGCCAGTTGTCGGGATGAGCTAAGAAGCATTTATATGTTACTTCAAAACTTTGACTAGATCAAATGAACTTTAATCGGTGGTGGGGGTACCCGCATTTTCGTTTCGGTCATGAGTCGGTTTTACTCCGGTCCTCGAAATTGCATGACGCGCGTAAAGAAGTTTCACTTCAATTATAGATTATCATTAAAATTGTAGGCTTTTTGAAGCTCAAATTATATATAAAAGACACATCAGAACAACTATTACTGCTACAGAATGATCAAGAAACAATATTCACAAAAAAAAACATTTACAGTATCAAATCTTTAATTACTATATTTTTCGTGAATATTTCTTCCTTATCAGTTATCATTTTTTTAAATAATGTTAGAATTCTTGACAACATCATTTTTTTTAAAAGGTGTTGTAAATACAAGGTTTTCTAATTTTCTACTTTGCGACACGCCTAATTGCGTTCAAATGTGCAGTCCAATCAACGCCTCAGTAGGTCATAAGGGAAATGGTGTAATGGTCCGATAAAAATAAATGGACGCAGAAAAATTGAAGGGGATCGTTCTATGGGTATTTTATGAGTTATTCCGGAACTGAAGTGCATGCTTCTCAAAATGTGTGGTTTTTATGGTCTTACTATTACGTACGGCTATAAATAGACTGTACTCTCTTCTTAAATATAACTTGATGACAGAACTATCAAACTGATTACATGATAAATCAATGTTTTGGGATAATTTATCTACGTAAGTAGGTTTATGGCTTTGATTACATGATAAATCAATGTTTCGGGACAATTTATCTACGGAAGTAGGTTTATGGCAACATGAAAATTTTTATTACTTGAGCTTAATTAATATAGGTAGCCTTTATAAGCCCTATAACGTTAAATAAAAGTAAACAGTTATAAAGAATATAATAACCTTCGCGGAAAAGGGGGCACGGCGCGCTATTTCCGACTATGTACTAAAGATAAAAAATTCCTGTAGGTACTCTTCAACCTCACTGAAAGGGACGATATATCTAGCTATCAGTATCAGAAATTCAGCCTCGAACTACTTTAATACCTCGCTGGAAGGGACGACACATCTCCCTACACTGTATCAGGTCTTGAGCGTGCGACCAGCTCAGGATCTCTGCTTGGTTCAAGGCTGTGCACTCGATTTTATAGGCCGTCCATCATTCGGTAGGTGGCAAGAGAGCGTGCTACTGATTGGTAAACTGTGGTAAAGTATTCGGGCTCTCGCGGTTCATTTTGTTACATTCTCCCCCTCTGGATCAAAGAACGTCCTCGCTGATGTTCCAGTAAAGTTTAAGGTCCTCTTCTTCTTTAGCCATCTCGCCTACGGAGGGGAACTGCTCAAATTGGCAGACGCACCTCCTTTCTAGGTATGATAAATACCAAGGGAATCCTTCGGATCTTCTGGGGTTGCGACTTTGTTAATCGTAAAAATGCATTTGTAGGTTTTCTCCCCCTGCACCAAAACATCAGAAAACATTTTAGTAATAATTTCATCAGAAATAATTAAAATGTGAGCGTTGAGCTAGCCCCGTTATTAGAGTTTTATATCACCTTTAGAAAAAAACGCAATAATTAACTTTCCTCGTGCTGAGAGTTACAAAACTACTGCGTACACGATTACACGCCGGTCGGCGTTACCATTTGTATTATTTCCACATTTCTAAGGTAACAATGTTTTACCATTTATAAATATACTTTCTATCGATTTCTATATCCTGATATTTCGTTTATACTCGCTTAATACCTCATGATTAATATCTTTTTCGACTTTGTTACATATATATTTCAATTTAATCATTGAACACAATATTAACGACTCTCAAACAAAAAATGTGAAACAGAATGGACAGAAAAAGATTCAGTTGCATGAAGGAATTCGCATTCCTAGATGCAAATTAACCTTTTTCTTTCCCAAATTTTTTTGCTTGATTTTCGTTAACATTGTTATCAATTCTTGTAATGTTGTACCTCCATCTCTATTTGCTACATCATGGTTTTTCATTATATTATATGTGATATAATTAGTCTCTACCTGCTATTTTTTGGCAGTTTTGCGGGTAAAATTAAAATAAATAAAAAAAGATTAAATATTACAATTCTAGGTTTAGATATTCCATATGCATATACCTAATTAAGTTATTCCTCTATAAACATATGTAAATGTTTGCTTTCAATTTTAAGTAATTTTGTCAAAATTAAGCTAATTTAACATGAGAGCAATACTATCGTAATATGTGTGGGCCTATTTATTTATTTTATATTTATTTTTGTTTATTGGGAAAACAAACAGTTATACATATTTTATATAAATAATTATTACATGTTTGCATGAACCAGTAAAGTTTCCTCATAAATTGGCCTCATCATCTCGCCATACATTTCCATTGGGATGTGTGGCGAAATAGGCCAAGCCCACTTACGAGTATATTATGAAAATATGGCTCTCGTGTGAGACTAGCATTAATAAGAAATTAGAACATATATACATGAAACGATAGAAAAATGTATTTATGGTTGGGTAGCAAATGAGCATTTTTGATTTTTTGTAGAGTTTCATACCTACAGCATCGTCTATCGAATCATATTATTACTAAATACATATTCTTAAATTTGGTGAAATAAAATTAGTGTGGAGGAACGTGTATTGCATTTCATAATAAGAATATTATTCATCAATTCAATATTTACGCCCATGATACATCATGATCAGTTCAACGCATCAGTGATATTTGTTTGCATCTCCTGCCTTTCTCTTTGTCAGTAAACAAAAGCTTCTCCAGTTTCGGGTTCTTAGTTTGGCAAGCAATATATTCAAAGTATTTTGTGTTTTAATTATATGAAAATAAAACTGAAGAAAAAAACCGAATAAATTGTTTTCCTGCCTACCATACCAAGATAGTAGAAACACATATATTTATGGATAGATTAATTATTCAATAGATAATGACGGCCTCCATGGTCCAGTGTGTGCAAGTAAATGTTATTGAAGATTTTGTATTATTTCACAATTCATTAATTTAAAATAATATGTTGTATACTTGCGGCACGTTTCAGAGTGGAGGATACTCTTACTATCGCCCTGGTGAACGACCAGCATTCAGAATCGAAACATTGCCCAAAATGACTATGGCCTTGTTTGGTGACCAGATCTCAATAGCCAGGTACTTCGCCACCTTCCTCTCCCTCATCTTCCTCTCCCACATCTTCTTCCCCTCCGCACTACTTTCAGCATCAGAACGTACCCCAATTGGGGATGCCATAGTCTCAGGGGCTCCAGTTGGTTGTGAGCAGTTGGGGACTTTTGTGCGTTATTCACATATATAATATACTCAGATATTGAAGAAATAATTGATGATGAACATAATCTTAACAAATCTTAATAAAATGTGACACAGAAAATAAAAAAGGCAACGTTCGTTGGCAAAGTGAGAATTATTAAATATTACATTGATGCGTATCTATAGTGTGTAAGCTTTAAAAGATATTCCAATATATGTTTTAAGACCAGGTGGTGTTCAAATTTAAGGATGGTTTTATGTGAGCTTATGCGGGATTTACACCAGTTTTTTTTTCGTGCGGCCTCGCAAATAGTCGATAAATAAGAATCAACCATGTTTATAGGTCTTTTGACGGGCCGCAGGTGACTGAAATCGCAAGCGCCAACGTAGACTAGGTTTCTACTTTTACTATGCGGCGAAAGATCGCATGCGTCGGGTGACAAAATTGTCCGTTAAAACGGTCAGTCGGAGGCGACCACTCGTCCAAATTAAGTAAAATGGAACTAGTCGCATGCGATATTAATCGACTATGAAAATGAGTATGAGCTATTCGCTACAACACGACTAGGCAACTAGCCACACGACAAAAAGCGATAGTGTAAATTCCCAATTGCTCGGCGTCACTCGCCGCATGCGATTTGTCGCCTTGCAACGCCGCGCTGCACAGCAAATTTGTTTGTGTAAATCTCGCATTACGGATATTTAAGAGGAAGCTAGAAGCCAAAAAATGTATATGTTCTTGGTATAGTATAGGTGTAGTGGTAGGTAATAGGCATTAAAATCGCTTGACAAACGGAGTCTAGAAACGTTCGATTTCTAGCAGAAAACTGGTTTTTATTTATTTTGTTAATAATTTTATAAGAAAGCAAAAAATTTAATCAAGTGAAACTGTCAAAGATAATCTTAGCTTTAATACTGTATGTTTTTAAAGTCGTTTCCTTTACGCTTTCATACATTTCTATTAAAAAAAAATTAGTAATTATTATATATTTATATTTTATTAAATATTAGTATATAATTATATTTGTTATTGAGTATTTTTTTATTTGTATTTTACTCAAGCGAAACAATAGAAAAACCTTCAATTTATCTAAAGCATTGTTTGGTATTCATAATGTACAAAAATCCGTTATAAAGATTAATCAAAATAGTGATTTAGCATTAAGCTTCGCCTTAAAGTTAAGAAGCTAGGTAACGTCGATTGGCACATTGGTAACGGGAAGCTCAACACAATATGATTGACTCACCTACTTTGTTGCAACTCATCCCATTAATTTTTTTTCGATTTTCCTCAATTGACACTCTAGATGTCAACAATTCTCGCTCACAATAGGCACAACAATAGGCGCTCGTGTCGGGCTCTCGGAGCAGCCTGACGCGTTTTGGTCGGTCTCGTCTTTCTTCGACAATTACAAGGGATATTTCATACATTCCGCCCTTAAAAGTGTCAATAAATGTTCCTTACTGTGTTCAAATTGCTTAAGTGTACTAAAAACTAATTTTACTGTGACCAGTGTGGACGTATAACGACTTTAAGAATAGGTGACAAATAATATTGTTAATCCTAAGATGTGTGAATTCCAATGTGTATAATACGAGACCAGTGCTTTGAACATTCACCAGATGTGATCATCCCTTCGGCCCTTGCCCCTTGCCCCTCGTCCACCCGCACCAATACTGCAAACCCCGCTGTCCGACGCATACAGTGCGGTTATAGAATGTGGGCCATATGACATTGCTTAGGCCACAGAATATCCGTTTCTCGGAATCTACCCTTAACCCGGACAAGAAGAGAGTCATTTGGCGACTCATGCAACCCCTGCCGCAACCTCCGCTCCCCACCGCTCGTGCCCTTCCGCGCGTGAAATAATGACATCGGAAATGAAGGATGAAATCGGACTGAACCCGCGCTCTTTGGTTTGCTGTCTACATGGAGTGTCTTAAAACAATTATACAGTGATAAAATATCTATTTTTAGTGGTAGTTTATTTGTTTAGTCATTCTGGAACAGTTTTTTCTTTGGTTGAGTTTAGGATTAAGTTAAATGTTATATTAAGCGTATAAATATGTATTTTTTTTATGTGTGTAACGATATGTTAAGTTGTATAAGTAAGATGTTTATGTAGTACTTGGAAGGGAATGGCCGACAAAGATGTCGATGAGGTTCGCTATCCATCACATCGCCAACCCTTCGGTGGCGCAAAGAGGAGGACGGAACGTGATCAATGTCGAATTGGTACATGGAACATTAGAGGAGGAATGGAAAGAAAGATGAACGAACTATGTGATACAATGGTGAGCAAATGTTTGGACGTACTGTGTATAACAGAGAGTATGAAAAAGGGTAGCGGTACAATGCAGCATAATGATAGGCTCGTCATTTGGTCTGGGAGACCAGATACGGAGAGGGCTTGTCAAGGTGTTGCAGCGCTACTGTCTCCCAGAATGATTGAATGTATGTTGCAGTATGAATGTGTAAGTCCGAGAATAATGTGGATCAGATTTAAAATCGGTTTGACAAGGGTGTTTCTTGTTATTTGCTACGCCCCTGTCAATTCTGAAAGCGATGAAGTGAAAGATGATTTTTGGACTGGTGTGAATGATGTAATGAGACTAAAAAATATGAACGAAAGGATTATAATGGCAGGCGATTTGAATGGGTGGGTGGGAATTAGACGTGACGGATTTGATTCGGTCTTAGGTATGTTTGGGGATAAAAGAACGAATGACAACGGGAACAGAATACTTGAAGTATGTTTAGAGTGGAACCTGTTTGTGTCGAATACTTTCTTCGATCATAAAGGTATCCACCAATATACGTGGGAAAGAGGAAATGAGAGGTCAATTATTGATTTTGTAGTAATTGACTCTAGGTTGAGAGCTGTTACCGAGGACACAAGAGTTTTCAGAGGGGCTGAGGTCGAAACTGACCACTTTCTTGTAGTGTCAAGAGTAAACCTCTTTCGCGGTTGGCGCTCTAAAGTGAAAACGGTACTAACTCCAACAAGAGTCAAAATAGAAAAACTACAAAATGATAATGTGAGAAGTAAGTATATGAATTGTGCAGAGATAAGATTGAATGCGAAGGAAATGGATGGTCTAAGCATAGACGAAACATGGAACCACATAAAAGTGTGTCTTTGTGAATCTGCTAGAGAGGTTTGTGGAATAAGTACGCAAGGTAGGAAGAAAGGTGATGCATGGTGGGATGATGAGATTAAAGCACTGGTCTCAGAGAAGAAGAAAGCATGGTTATGTCTGATTGCGGCTGGCAGTGCTTCCAGCGAAGAGAAGTATCGAGCGAAAGAAGTATATAAGAAATGTAAGAAAAAAGTAAGAGTTGGAGTGAAAGAACGAAAGAAACGCCTGGAAGAGGAAGAAGGAATGAAAATGACAAACCATTTCCAAGAAAACATTAAGTTGTTTTGGAAAGAAGTCAAAAGGTCCCGGAGTGGCCCAGAAAACGGAAGCATGAAAGTGATAAAATCAAAAGATGGAAAAATGTTGACGAATGAGGAAAAAATAAAAGAGAGATGGATGAATTATTTCGAGGAAGTCTTCGAAAGCGAAGTGAGTGACAGTGATTCCAGCGGTGAATCAGATATGAATGACGATGGAGTGAATGTTACCGAAATTAGCATGGATGAGATAGAAAGTTCGATTAAATGTATGAAGAATGGTAAGGCTGTCGGGTTTGACAATATTGCTGCTGAATATTTTAAAGGAGGTAGCCGTATAATTCTCACATGGTTGTGCAATCTTTTTAACCAATGTTTAAAGGAAGGTTATACGCCTTTAGACTGGAGAAGGGCTGTGATAATGCCATTATACAAAGGTAAAGGGTCACGTATGGAATGTGGGAATCATAGGGCTATTAGCCTGCTAAGTTCAGTTGGCAAGCTGTATGGTAGAATTTTGATTGAAAGAGTAAGAAAGGAAACAAAAGATAAAATATGGGATGTGCAAGGTGCTTTTATGAGTGGAAGGGGGTGCATGGACCAGATCTTCTCATTGCGTATGCTCACTGAGAAGTTTCTGGCAAAAAACCAGAAACTTTTCTGTGCCTTTGTAGATCTACAAAAAGCATACGACCGAGTCGACAGGAAAAAGCTATGGAAGGTGTTGTCCAAGTATGGAGTGAATACATATCTGACTCAGGCAATCGCGTCTCTGTATGAGGGAAGCGTTGCATGTGTTAGGGTAAACGGTGGTTTTACGGGGTGGTTTGATATCACAAAAGGTGTTAAACAAGGCTGCGTAATGTCACTGTGGTTATTCAATCTATACATGGATAATTGTATGCAAGAATTGAAAGAGGTGGGATTGGGCGCGAATTTGAATAATTTGAAAGTATGTTGCCTGTTGTATGCTGATGATGCGGTGCTGATTGCTAATAGTATAGAAGATCTACAGTCTCTCGTGTCTAGGATGAACGAAGTATGCATGAAGAATGAGTTAATGATGAATGTAAGTAAGTCTAAAGTAATGGTGTTTGAAAGAGAGAGTACGAAAACAGTGTGCAATATAATTGTGAATGAGGAATACTTAGAGCAGGTGGATGAGTTTGTGTATTTAGGAAGTATGTTTACGAGAGATGGGAAGGCTGACAGAGATATTGAAAGAAGGGTAAATGCAGGTAATTCCGTTAATGGAGGACTGAACGCCGTTGGCGCTAACAAAAAACTGTCCAAAGAAGCGAAGTTAGCAGTCCACAACGGAGTGCTGGTACCTACCTTGATGTATGGAAGTGAGGCATGGAACTGGCAAAGAAAGGATGAAAGAAGATTGAATGCTGTTGAAATGAGATCCCTGAGGCGTATGTGTGGTAAAACCATGTTTGATCGTGTGAGGAATGTGGAGATCCGCAAAGAGTGCAAGGCTGATGTAAGCGTAATGAGTAAGATTAAGAAAGGGACGCTTAGATGGTTTGGGCATGTAGAGCGAATGAGCGAAGATAGGAGTGTAAGGAGGATATATGATGCAAATGCGAATGGTAGCAGAAGTCGGGGACGCCCGAGGAAGACATGTCACGATCAAGTGAATCAGATACTAGAGTCGGGCCATGTCAAGAGTCAGAATAATAGAAGAGTATGTATGAGACGATGTATGAATGTGAATGAGGCAAGAAGTGTGTGCCAAGACCGAGTTGTTTGGCGGTCCGTCCTCTCTGCCTACCCCTGCGGGGAAACGGCGTGATGGTTAGTTAGTTAGTTAGTTAGTTAGATGTCAACAATTCTAGAATGGAAAGATTTGTCAATTCAAGGCTTGAATTTTTTGGTATAAGTGCACGATTTTTTTCAGTTATTACGCAAGTACATAATATGTTATATTGATGAAGTCGTGAACTCCATCAAAACCTAAATCCTGTCTTGACTTGACATTATCTTAAATGTTTTTGTGCTCTTTTGGTCATTGATGTATTTTTTTAAATTATCCTGTATTGTAAGATTTCTCGTTGTATTAACTTCGTGTAATATGTAATGTGTTGTAATTGAACGTGGTTCGTTAGTAAATAAATATCGGCTAGTATTCACGCCGTTAGGTGTTAGCGTGTAAGTTGGGCGTGGTGAGCTGATGGAATCGTTTTTATTCCTTTTGTATAACGCTAATAATCTGTGTTACATTATTGTGAAAGCTTTAGAAATCCAAGAGAATTAGGTGCGTGTTTGCTCGAATAGCTAAGTAGAATAAATTATAAATACACAAACCGATTTTCTATTAGCTTGAAAATACTCATGTTTATTATTTTTATTTTTAATGATGAACTTATGTTTATAAGACAAGGTTTTTTATGTATAGCGCATAAGATAGCAAATTATTTTAAGCAATAATTAGTTGCATGAAAAATCCATAAAAATTTAAAATATCTCCGTTTTTAAAATTAAAAGTTTTTTTTAGTCAATAAATAATACAAGTTAATAACTAGCAAATAGGTCATTGGAGGGGACCCACCTTTTCCCAACGGCTGTGTGAGGAAACTGATTGTTTAACCTCCTCAGCCGCACACGTCAGGACTCTAATTTTATTTTGTAAAAAGAAGCTAAATTTATTTTAAAACGATTCTAGACCCCCCAATCTCCCTGCATGCATGATTATAAGTACAAGCAAATAGGTCAGTGTTTAGAATTAAGAGCTTCATAGATGCACGCACAGATGGCATTGCATAGAGCTTGCGTGGAAGTCTGCGAGATGGAGCCAGTGGCCAGTAGTCGCCAGGGCCAGTGGTAAGGCTCCCAGAGAAACTTACTGTTTCAGATTTCAATTAGCCAGCTTCTAGTTAGGTCGAATATCGAGTCACCGGAGTATTTATAAATCCCTGATTAATCTAAAAGAATCATTATTTATTAACTCCTTTCAAGACGAGTTGGGGACCTTTTGTACGAACACAACAGTCTGAAATTAGTTTTTAGCCTTTTGAAACTCACGAAATTATTAACACCAAATATTTCAACAAGTTCACAGTGTTTGTTATCTTCTAATATTTTGGAAAATAAAAGTTGTACGGAACCAAATAAGCACATTCGTGTTATTTGGTTCACTGTTGGTTCAGTTATGTATTGCATTGCGCTGCCTTTGAGTTACTTCTGATATAAAGAACTATCATTATTATAGTCACAGACCCATAAAAAATCACGGGATATTATAAGTCAAATTTTGGAAGAAACAATTAAAATAATTTTCTGTAAAAATATTATATGATATGCACTGATATTCATCTAAAATTATAGGTAAGCACTTTATCGTTTTTTTTTAAATTCGGTTAAAAATCAGTTCTCATTTTGAAAACGGCACATAAATTCAATGCAAATTCGTGATCTATATTGACCCAGAGTTACAGACAAAAAAACCTAAATTATTATTTTTGTTTGCAGATCTGTAAGAAATCACAGGACTATATAATTTCAATTATGACAGTTCAAATAATTGTCTGTTAAAATATTATATTACATTCGTTATTGGTTTTTTTACAGCCCTCGCAGTAGCTACTTTTAACAATTATAGTGACAACTGAACAAAGAGACAGCCCTCGCGGTAGCTACTTTTAACAATTATAGTGACAACTGAAAAAAGGGATGACCCTCGCGGTAGCTACTTTTAACAATTATAGTGACAACTGAAAAAAGGGATGACCCTCGCGGTAGCTACTTTTAACAATTATAGTGACAACTGAAAAAAAGGGACAGTCCTCGCGGTAGCTACTTTTATACTAAGTCGCATACAGGGCCTAGGAGCACTTTTGACCAGTGACATATCTTATTAACATTAAAACAAACAAACTGTCAAAAATGGCGCCGCTAATGCTGTAATAATGAGTTTTTTTCAAAGATATTAGAAGAACGAGATATGCTATGTTGGCCGCCGGACCGTAGCCGGAGTACTACCTAATTAGGGTACTTTGAACGGTATCGGGACGTGTACGCACAGAAATCTGTTCTATGTATTAGTGCGGATACCTTAGCGCAAGCGAAGGTGTGCAGTAGTATTGGTGAACAAAACCGGCGACACTCGGCAAAACAATTCCACTCAGTACGAACTGCGCATAGCACATCTCGTTCTTCTAATATCTTTGGTTTTTTTCCATGACTCGTTTGCAGGCAATATGTTTGGGTGTTTATGTTTATCTTACCACGGGACACTTGAGGGTCTAGAGACGTTTATAATAATTAAACGTAGCTTCATTTGAGGGTTTCGTTATTCTGTCGTTGGGAAAGTGACTCTTCCAACTCCCTAAAGTAACAGATTATTTTGTCTTGGTTATTATCTTTTCTGTCTAAATCACTCCAAGAATAATGATCCTTCTTCAAGACTAAATAATTTTAAACGCTTTCAGCCGATCCGTCCCCCGATGAATTAATCATAATAATATTCAGAACAAGGCAGATGCTCCATCGATAATTTCTCGCCTTGTTAAACTTATTTCCATTGCAAATGTTTTCAACTGAAGAAACTTTAGCGCATTGAGATATCCATTCCTGTGCTCGGATTATTCCGAACATAGCAGAGATTATTGCACAAACTGATGACTCCCTAATAATATTATTTATATTAAATGAAAAAATACACTTTGTAAAACACCACTTTTATTTTGAATTAATATCGACAGCCAACCAGGTTTCGCTTAAACTTCGTCAGGGCTTATTATATCAACTAAAGTTATTTTCATACAGACACATATATATATAGAAGAAAATAAAACAATGAGTGAAAGATATAGAAATAAAATACACGAGTATAATATTATAAATTATCAATAATAGATATTAAGATTTTTTTATAATATTAATAATAACACGTGATTGATTCCATGACCTCCGTGTTCGATGGGTAAGGCAGTCGACTAGCAAGCTAGAGGTTGCGGGTACAAATCTCGGCGTGCGCAAGTAAATTCATTTGATTTATTTGTGTTATTTCAAATTACTAATTTTAAATTATATTTAGTATATTAGCGGCACGTTCAAGAGTGGAAGATACTCTCAGTATCTCCCTGGTGTAAGACTACCAATCAAAATTTCAAGGTTGCTTGAAATGGATTTGGCCGTATTTGGTGACCAGATCTGAATAGCCAAGTACTTTCCCACCTTCCTGTTTTCCATTTCCTTTCCCTCCCCAAAACGTAGAACAAAAACCAAACAAAAAATTTGAAATACATATTATTTGTGCCCAAGTGTTTTTTTCATAGAAAGACAGGTTTTAGGGTTATAAATTAAAATAATGTGAATTTCTCCTGTTACCATCATTTTTACATAGTTTAGAAAATCCAATGCTTTATCACTCGACCAATAACCGAACACCAGTAGTCCTGTGAACAGTTAAGTAGACGTCTCATCCAAAAGAATTTGTTTCTAATTCTATCTTATTTTAAATCAACCCAATTTCTTCTTAAATCATATGTAATATCTAAATCCTACGTAGTTTATTAATAAACACCACGAGAACACTTATAGTAATTTATTTTTATGATATTATGCCGTGTTGCTCATTTAGCCAACGTTTTACGACAGCGTTAAAGTGCCCATCATCAAGGTACAGGGTAAAGGTTTCACACAGAAGGTTCACCACATAAGAAGGAGGTAGCACAACACGGCATAATACCCCAAAATCAAATCGCTGTAATACTTTTGGCCGTGATAATTTCAAATCATATTCGTCGATTACACATTTGAAAATACATAGAAGCTTTACTGAACCTAATGGAACCCGTGAACTAAATTTTCTCCGTGCGTCAACTGATTCTATTTTCGCTGTAACTTACTTGTTTCCAGATAATGTGTTGATATATTTTTAAAACGGTTAAAATGGCCGCCATATTGAACTTGAACCAGAACATAACATAAAAATTTATGCACAGCTGAAATACCAATCGATCGAATTAAAATAGGACTTCGCTACTCTCAAACAATCAAGGGTGCTGATTAAGAGTACTTATGTAATCTTACATAATAAACAAATGTGCGGAATAATCCGCGTCCTTTATGTTCAAAGTGCGCAGTCATCTGTGTTTGATAAATCTGTATATGGAATAATTTCTGTCCGGAAATGACTATTTACGGTAAGTTTTTAGATTTTCACGGCCAAAAGCATTTTTGTTGTTTGTTTTTGGGGTGTTATGCCGTGTTGCGCTAACTCCTTCTTTAGCCGACGTTTCGGACATCGTTGCAGTGTCCATCATCAGGGCAGATCCGGTAGATCCGAATATGTGTGTCACACAGATCCGAATATGTGTGTCACACATCTTCGGATCTACCGGATCTGCCCTGATGATGGACACTGCAACGATGTCCGAAACGTCGGCTAAAGAAGGAGTTAGCGCAACACGGCATAACACCTCAAAAACAAACAACAAAAATACTATTTACGGGATCGTGAGGTCAAGAAAAATATTTATCTACAAAACGGAATACCTAAATGTTTTTATTCGAAAATATTCATGTGCGGAATCGTGTGCAATATTCAAGTATGAAAGATCACGCTTTTTTCAATGTGCGAAATCGTCGTGTCTAGAAAAATCTGTACGGAATAATCCCTGAACTAACTAAGACAGCATGGGCGAAATGTGATTTATGACAGCTTCCTCTCCAAGCCGGAAGTTCCGCGAGATGATAAAAAGACGGATTCGCCAGAACGTTCTCAGCTGGGAGGAATTATTTCTCACACCGAGGCGACTCGGAATGATCGACTTAATATTTTACAGAAGCGCACTTAGTGAATGTCGTTTGTTACTTCAAGACTCGGAAAAACTTACTAACTGAAATACATTTTTTGGAGTTGTAATAATGTCATAAAAGTTCAAGCAGCTGCGCAGATCACCTCACGATAAGAGGGATGAATAGAAAAGAATGAAGCCGATAGAAGTCTGTTGTTCTACCAGAAGTAAAATCAACTTTTAGTGAAAAAACAAACATTCTCATTTAAGGCCCCGCTCAAGCGTTCAAAGATGGTTTGAAAGGGAGATATCGCACACCTAGATAAAGGGTAGCACAACTCGAAATAATTCAAAATTGAGTTATTACGATTTTCGGAATCTGCGTCGAAAACTACACAAACTACAAAGACACCTGTTTTAAAATCTCCATCAATAATAATGTGATGGCGATGTAAGTTAGTCTTTCTGAGTTGCTCCACGTACACCCACCACCAACAACAGTAACACATCACCAATTACGACATACCAGCAGTAGGGGAAGGTGCTGTCAATACGCACAAAGACTGGATTCTTTCGACTTGTATTCGTGATTAACTGCAGTCATAAAGTGTGAATTATTTTAGTTGATTTGGTATTCGTGATTGAACATGTCTTGTTTCTCGGGCGTTCTACATATCAACTCCACATACCCCGGTTTTGTTTACAAAAGTAAGTAATTTTAATTTTACTAATTCATAATAGTTGATTAATTTGAGTTGATAAAATTATTAAACAATGATTTAGTCACGAATACTAAAATAACACGAAATTAATTAATAAACAAGTGATACGTGTATTTGATGATAAGTAATTGAGCAAATAAATATCCTAGTAAAATAACATACAACATTTTATAAAAATATATTTAATCGGTCACATAAAAATCGAGTAAAATGTTTTTTGCTATTCCTGAAAAAAGAGGTATTTTGAGTTGTACTACTCTTCATCTAGGTGTACCGATATGTAAATACGAATGTTAGAGGGAGCGCGCTTATGTTAAAAAAAAACGATAATAATTAAGCGAAAATGGTGAAAATAGATGGCATTTCATATAATTAACGTTTCGGCATAACAAATGTATAGATAGTATCTTCAAAAATAACATTTTTTGGAACATAAAACTAAGAGTTAACAAGAAACTTTATTTTACAAGTTATAATATTTTTTTTTTATCTTATAATAAATAATTCATCTATTTGGTTACCGCATTATGAGGTTTACTCAGATTCTAAAAAAACAACACAAATGACTGACAGAAAATTGATAAATCATTTTATCTATCTGTAAATTTGTTTGGACGTTCCATTTCCGGTTTCTGCTTTATTAATTAAGTAAGCCTTGCTTTAAATAGATGGCTATCTTTGACTGAGTTATCATAGTACCTACCTGTCTGAAAAGAGTTTTTAAAATAATTGTCACCTAGATATTGGACGTTCCTTTAGACAAATTGTACAATTCCTTTTTTCAAATTTAAAAAAAATTGTTAAGGCGATGCACTACGTCGTTTAATATGTTTAATTGAGCTGGTATCAATAACAACCCTTACGTAGATGACAAGATAAGGTTTAAATTCCCGCTTAACACCATCCGCCTGTTATGATTTGTGCAAGAAAAAAACATGGCAAAAAGTGCCTTTTATTTTATTTTGTGGATGTTTAAGCATAAATATTTAATTTTTTTCCGATCATTTTATAAATAACTTAATTTTCCACATTATACAATAAAATCATAACCAAAAATGCGTTCTTCAGTACCAGATTTTGAACTTTAAAGCAGTTTTCATAGGCCTTATACATTATTTTTTTCTGGGCTTATAAAAAGACTTATCTGAAAAATACTCGATTACTTCAAAGGCCATGATGTATTCTACTCGCAGTATTTAATTAAAGCATCTGAAACATTTCTAGGTGTCCAAATTTTCAAACCAAAAACACATGATTTTGCATTACTACGTATGCCATCGCCTTATATATGCTTTATAATTAAATAAGAATTTAAGTACCTACTGATAAATCTAATGATTCCAGAGGTAATTTTGGTTTTGATTTATTAAATAAAAGAAAATTAGTAATAAACTTTTTTAGACGAGAGGTCTATTACTTTCACCGAACAACTAGTTACTTTTCTTAAACAATTAAATGAATTTAAAAAATAATTGCACGAGATACACCCCTGACATTCATTATTCTTAAGATATTAGAAAACTAAATAAATTAAAATCTCGTCAATGATAAATGATACAATTTGTGATTAATTCAGTCGCTTAGCGGTTTTTAAACTCGATTCAAGTTAAAAACACTTAATTTAAGGAAGGCGGGTGGAAATTAAGCAATTTTCTGAATAATGTGTTTTTTAGTGTCGGATATTTTTCCATTACTTAAAATTATTTGAGCACAAAATAAAATCGGAAACACTGTTCGTGTGTCCATCAAAACAATGAACTGACCAAATGAGGTGATGATTAAAAGTATTTTAGACACTGAGGTGATCTCTCACAAAAGCGACGCTATATAAATTATCCAAGAATAAATAAATAAAAAAAATTATATAACCTAACAGTTAGAACTATTTGTGGGTCCATCAAGCAATGAATTGACAAAATTATTTCTACAACCTAAAAGTTAGAACTATTTGTTTAAAAGTATTTATATAACCTAACAGTTAGAACTATTTGTGGGTCTACCAAGCAATGAATTGACAAAATTTGGCGATGACGAAAAGTATTTCTACAACCTAACAGTTAAAAAGTTAACAGTTAAAAGTATTTATATAACCTAACAGTTAGAACTATTTCTGGGTCCATCAAGCAATGAATTGACAAAATATGGCGATGAAGAAAATTATTTCTACAACCTAACAGTTAGAACTATTTGTTTAAGTATTTATATAACCTAACAGTTAGAAATATTTCTGGGTCCATCAAGCAATGAATTGACAAAATGTGGTGATGACGAAGAGTATTTCTATAACCTAACAGTTAAACTAGAAGCCAAGTTTCAATTCTGTATTCTGAAGAAGGACGATAGTGAGATTATCATCCACTCTTGAACGTGCCGCAAATAATAGTAAACGTTATTTTTAATGAAATATTTAAATAAACTTTACTCGTGAACGCTGGGATTTGGTTAGTTGAGTGCCTTAACCCTCAGCCATACACGCCTATATATTGATCTATTTATTTAAAGTGGTAGGTGAAATAGAAGGTTTTAGATTTAAATTTATGCTGTTTGATTAGGAAAATATGAATCAAATTATTAGCAGTGGTAAAATGAGATGTAAGTAATGAAGAAGTAAGAAGTGTAAGGAGAATGTATGACTTGTAAGTGAATGGTTTAAGAGGTCGAAAACGCATGAGGAAGACATGGCAGGATCAAATACAAATACTTATTTCAATACAATAATATTATTTCCACTTTTCAAATTAACCCAGTTTGCGGGTACTCTAGAATTCACAACCACAAAACTAAAACTATTTATAACTAAAACTATTTAGTGGTATTTAAACAAAGTTATTTTATTTTAATTATTATAAAACTATTTAAGTCCCCGAGCAACACAGGATACACGTTTGCTACTAATAAAATAAAATCAGTGAAAATTTCAAGAGATTTTTTCTATATAATATATATTGTGTAGCGCTACGCCAGTAGTGTCGGGCGTAGTACTAATAGTATCTCTAGTCGAGCGCTCGTACTTAGTACACAGTAACAAGCTCAAAGATAACTAGGTCTTCTTAGAACCTTCTGGACATTTCAGCCGTTGCCTAGAAGTCTAGCCGGACAGTACCTGAAACTACCGCCCTATTCCTACAGCCATTGGACGACCGCTAGAATCTTCAGCGTTACGGGCGGCAACATTTGTAGCGATAACAACTAGAATGTTCGGGAACTTTCTTAGGTGGAACTTGAATCACATTGGAACCTACTAGCCAACACAGTAGGTACTGCCCATCTACCTACCCGCTAGACGATTCTCGATGCATTCGCACCTTATATGAGCGACTCGTATCTCATTCCAGGGCAGAGATATTGCTTTTAAGTTTTTATCGGGCATTTTTAAAAAAAAAAATTTATTTTATTTATTATTTTTACTGTACGACAGACAGGTAAGTCCAATTATGGTACAATTTTATTAAAACTAACAATACATGTACATATTTTTTTTAAAACATGGTATAGTGATATTAAACACATCTATATCCGCTGGTAGGGCATTTAGCAAGGTCATACCTCTTGTCATGCTATGTTGGGCAATGACATCTGTCCGACCCTGCGGTATACAGAATAGGTCGTGGCTACGATTTCGACAGTATTTATCAGGAACGAATAAACCACAGCATGACAGGAGATATAGGCAATCGATAAGGTTTTTTAGTAACATTAATTCAAATACCATGAGCCCGGCATTACGCCTAGTCTCCAGGCTTTGGTAATTTGTCTCCTTTAGCAGTTCCACGTGATGCATGAATTTCGGATAAATTCCGTATGATCGCATATAAACATACCTTAGGAATTTTTTCAAACATATTTATGTATTTAAGTTGATGAGGTATCCAGACAGTACTGGCGTACTCCAGCTTGCTTCTGACCACTCCGTTGAACATGGCGGTCATTGCTTCTATGTTATTGAATTGTTTGCAAGTTCTAATTACAAAACCAAGAGTTTTGGAGCAAGCCGAGGTAAGCTGGACTATGTGGTTTGAAAATTTCAGCTTGGGATCAAAGATCACCCCAAGGTCCTTGATGATGTTTACGCGTGTAAGTACTTCACCATTCATTATATACTGGCAGAATAGCGGATTTTGTGAACGACTATAAGTCATAACAACGCATTTTTTAATATTGAAGTTTATTTTCTACCGACCATATCATGATTGAATCGGGGTTAAGATTTTTATTTTTATTTTTTTTATTTTTTATTTTTTTTATTCCCGACTTCTTCTCCACTCACCATTCAAATCACTTTCTAATCACTTTTGGCACTAACAATAACAAGCTTTGAAATTTTTGGCGATATCTTTCAAGCACAAACATACACAGGCTGAATTATTATACTACATTACTAGCCGACATGTACCCGGCGTTGCTCGGGGTTATGAATGGTTTGGAGTTAAATTTTAGGTTGTGAATTCTAGTGTACCTGAAAATTTCTGCATGTAGAAATCACATTATTGTATAATAATAAGTATTTGTTTCACTTGAACATACCGTGTGTTCCCCGGGCATCCTCGACTTTTTCGAGGATGCCCGGGGGATGCCTCGAGCTTTTGAATGAATAGACATTTTTACATGGGAGCGCAAATTACTCGCCACGTTATGAACAAATTTGCGAAGTCCAAATTCGGCAAAAAAATTCGGTTCATTTTCAGAGTCGAATATTTCGTTTAAGTATTTAGTTAAGACACTTTTATAAATGTTCATAATTTATTTCCCAGCAACCAACCAGCTTTGTGTTTCGCGTCCAGACGTTTCTCGATGTGATAGTATATGTTTCTAAAACTGATCTATATTATACGATGTGAATATGCTTAAAATAAAGTAAAATAATGCTTATATATGGAATGTAATACGAAAATTGGGTTTATTCTCTTTTTCAAATCTATGTTTACAAGTTTTCATAGTACAAGTCAACATTTTGCCGTGTTATTTCGTAAAAGGAACCGATGATGCCTCGACCATAGTTCGCACAAGAATGATGACGTCACGTTTTCAAATTTCACTTGAGGCCATACGCGAGCACAGCCGGCTCCAATGGAACCGGTATGGAGAGTGGGGATAATACGCTTTTAATCACTTAGGGCAGGTCTACTAATATTCATATGTCTATGGGCGTACCCGATTTCTTCAATCATTACTTCCATGTCATATATTCTCCTTACACATCTTACTTCGATCATTACTTACGTCTTAATTTACCACAAATAATTATTTGATTCATGATTTCTTCAAGCCTCCCCGACTCTTTCTACAGTTCACTATTGTATACCATATTGTTACTGTTAAAAACTTCATTATAACGACTTTAAATCGACTACATAACTCATTCCAATGCAGATATAATACGTTAAGTCTTCCATGGACGTCCCTGAATTTTTCTACCATTTAAACCACTCTCTAAACACTCTCGACACTAAGAACTAATTGTTTCACAGATTTTGTATAATTCATCCAATTACAAAGTTAATTTTCAAGTTCTGTGAATGTTTTATTCAAGTTTTGTTCGTCAATTCAGTTTTGCGAAGCAGGGGTCCCGCAATGAAACAATAACAGAACGTGAATACAACTTTCACAGAATTTGAAAATTGGCTTTGATATATTGTTAAAATTTTGTGAAACATTGCGTCCTAACAAACTTTAAAATTTTCAGCGAAATAGGTCCAGTAGTTTTTGAATCTATAGGGAACAAACTAACAAACAAACATTCATTTATATATTATATATTATTTTTGGTGAGAACACAGATTGTTGACTGATATCTCCACCTGTCGAATGAATATCAAAGCTATATGAACATTTTCTCTAACCCTGGAAACACACCTTTTGGAATTAAATCTGGGCGACAAGGAATAACGTCCCATGTGAAAATGGCGAGTTTTCTATATTATTAATACCGCATTTAATCCATAGATGGCCAAAGAAAGAATATTTAAATTGCAGAATAATTTAATTTTGGAGGAAATCGGGGAATAAATTTCCCATTTTTCTAAAGATAATTTTTTTGAGAAGAGTCAAACACGATCGGGCTAAGTAAACTAAATAAATTACCAGTTGTTGTATTTCTCTGTATAAAGGTGCAGGGCCGTATTGAGGATCCGTAGACACGAGTCTCAACTTGTGGTGAAGGCCCTACCGGGGGTCTGGGGGCCAATTCTTAACCCCCGGCAAAACAGTCCGCCTCGAACTTTTTTAAAAAATTAAGTCTCAAAAATCACATTTCATAATATTTTTTAATTAAACAGAATTACCTATAAAATTGTCTTTTACAAAAATTCTTCTTGTAATATACGCAATTATAGATGGCATTAATTCAATTTTTGTGAATACGAACTGTTTTTTCCGCATACAAACTCAATTCTTTCAAGAAGGCATACAAATACAATATTGTATCGGTGATGCAATCCCATATTGTATTTGTATGCCTTTCTTTAAAGAATTGAGTTTTTTTAGGGGCAAAACTATTTATTTATATTCATATGGCGTATGTACAGGCGCAAATAAAAAATTCTCAATATTGTGAAACGTATTTTAGATTATAATTTTATAATTTTTATAATTAAATTAACGCCATCTATGAATGCGTACAATATAGCGAGCGTCGTTTTGTGAAGAAAAAAAAGTTATTCGATTATTGTCATAATTTCTTACATAAATATATACATTAAATAATATTAAATTAATACCAGTGTCACAAATTCGTGACTTAGGTGTAATATTCGATGAAAACTTGTCATTCATTTAACACATCAACTATAAAACTAATAAGGCTTTAAAGATGCTTGGCTTCCTTTGCAGAACTTTAACTTAGATTGTATGAGAACCCTCTATATTTCATTAGTCAGAAGTCAATTGGAGTATAATTCACTTATTTGGTCCCCTTTATATAAAGTTCACTCCAATAATATAGAAAGAGTTCGGCACAAATTTCTTAAGTACGTAAATTTTAAGCTCGGAATTCCTATTGATTACATTAATTATGTCAGTTTGATGAATCAATTGCATCTAATAACACTGTCTGACAGGAGAATTATTTCAGACCTGGTTGTATTACAAAAGTCCTGCCATCCTTGCCACTATTAAACTCCATGTGCCAACTAGGAATAAAAGACAAAATATAACATTCTTCTGCAATACATACACGACCAACTATCAGACACACTCACTAACCAATAGGATGCATGATCTGGGAAAAAGTATGGGGGTGCTATTGATTTATTTATTGACTCCATTTATAGAACTAAGCATAATCTTTACCAACACTTTGTCGAATCATACAAATTAGTGTAGCGTTGGTAAATTAGTTTTAATGACTTGTCTTATATGAAGTGTTGTTGTAATTTATTTTTTACTTTATGTTACTCTTACGTTTTACTAATATTGCTTAATATTTAGTTTTTTTTTTACTTATTTCTTAATATTTTCTCATTATACTTGTAATCACAATTTTACAATTGTGTATTTTGTACCTCCTTAACAATGGATTACATCTATTTACTGTCAGTATCTCCTGTATAATACAGATATTCTCCTATGTACACTGCATCATGTATCACTTCTATGCACAAGCCTTTGTAGGCGTATAATAAATAAATAAGTCAAAATCAAGGTAGAAAGTAGCTTACAACCAGAGATGTGCTTTATTTCAAATAAATCCATTTCAAATGGAAATGCAAAATGCAAAATGGGTATTTTCCATTTTGCATTTTAAATGCTTTTCTAAAAACCATTTTGCATTTTGCATTTTAAATACTTATCTCAATGCATTTTCCATTTTAAATGCTTTTTTGCAACATACTTCCTACTATCTCCACTCATCTTCAATCCTCAACCTCGAGAGATAATTTACATTTGTCAAGTTGCTCTCTGGTAGGAACCCTGGCAATTGAGTGATACCATTACAAAAAATACTGATTCAAATAGGTACTGAACATGGGGCCATGACGCTGTAATATTAAATGTTAGATAGCAGTTTCTATGTTTTTACGTTGGCAACATTAGTCCCGTGCAATTTTTTTGTGGTTTCATAATCTGTAGTCGTGCGTGGTGTTTTTGAATTTACCATAATGTAATATGTTTGTTCTACATTGATGTCCATTATTAAATGACAAAATTGTTTGAATATTCTTTAATTATCTTAATTGTTTGACCTGAGAAACATGCAATTTTGCGTTTTCAATGCATTTTGAAAATGGGTATTTTGCATTTTGCATTTGAAATGCTTTTCTAAAACCCATTTTGCATTTTGCATTTTCAAATGGAAAAGTTTTGACCCATTTCCATTTTGCATTTCAAATGGTTTTGGGTACCCATTTTGCACATCTCTGCTTACAACTTATGACCCTCCTTTTTTGCCTTAATTATACAATTTTACTTACTTTCTGTATTCTTCTACAGTCAAACATTAATAATATTGTGTTTTATTGTTATTTTATATCATATTACTCTAATTCATTCGTAAATATCGTATAATTTAGTTCTTATTAGGAGCAAAGAGGCGATATGTAGGTACCCACATCTCTACTTTATTTCGGTGATCCGACAGTTGATCCCCCGAACAGTTGATCCCTCTGTCAGTTGATCCCTCAGAAACTTAATACCCTAAAAGATTATACTTTCTGTTATACTTCCCCCTGTTGATAACTGCCGAATAACAAATTTGGAACCTAAGTTATACAAATATGTAGGTAGGGAAGAAGTACAGCAGAAATAACTCTTTGGGGGATCAATTATTCGAGGGATCTACTGGCAGAAGGATCAACTATCCAGAGGAACAACTGTCCAGGGAATCAATTGTTCAAAGGATAATCTGGCAGAGGGATCAACTGACCGGGGGATCAACCGTTTAAGGGGTCAACGGTCGGGGGATCAACTTTCGGGGATCAAGTATAAAATATTTACTTTGTATCATAATATTATTTTATGTTTATATAACCAAAAAGCTTCTGTTTTTCTTCATCCCGTCCTGTGATAATCCTTGTGAGTGTACAATTAGACATTTTATTTAAATTTCGATTGTCTTACCTATAAACATAATTATAAGTGTAAAATGTTTATTACACCATAAAGTGCCTTAATTCACTAGGCCCTACTCCACCTGATTAGGTTTTTAACGAGATTCCTCAATATTTTACGAGGTGTTTACGAGCGGATAAATTAAATGATATATTTTATCTTCATCCTACACTTTATTATGTGTCATAACATTTTGTTGACAGTAAATCAAAAACACACTTTGAAACAAGTTAGAGAACAACACTATACTGCATATACAATTGCGAAACGAAACGCCAGCCGAACCTCGAATTATGGGAAAGGAGTGAAGAAACCGTATTTATTGTTGCTTCGTTCCTTTCCCATAATTCGAGTGTCAGCTTGCGTTTCGGTTCGTAAATGTATCCGTACCTTTACAGACTTCAAATTTAAACTACCAAACATTGCTATTTTTCACTTCTGTGGACGTATTCGTGTGTCAAAAGCAAGCTTAAGTAAGCGAAACTGATAAAAAAATATAAATACTGACATTCTTTAACCGCTTCGAACACATAAAAAATTAAGCAGTCAAAAGGGAAAATTTAATTCTAAAAATCAATTATAGCAATGAAATGGTACGTGAGTTCAACTGATAACCGCAAGTTAATTTTATTTGATTAATTTGCGTAATTTCACAAATTACTTAAATTTATATTTAGTATATGTACGACACGTTCCAGAGTGGAATATACTCTCAGTATCGCCCTGGTGTAAGACCACCATTCAGAATTTAAACTTTAAACGTTGCTTGACATGGCTTTAGCCGTGTTTGGTGACCAAATCTGAATAGCCAGGTACTCCCCCAGCTTCTGGAATAAGTAAACTACGCTTTTCTTTTGAAACTAAAAATATTTTTGATGTCATTATAATATAAGTGATACTAGCTGTATTCCCCGGTGTCGATCGGGCTTTGGACAGAGTTTTGGAAATCGGATATTGTGGACCTAATTTTCCTTTTATTTTGAGCGCCAAGTTTGCAAAATTTCATCAAGAAGTTTCAAAATTCTCTTTTAAAGGGTGGGGAAAGGAAATGAGGTGGTTTTTCGTAATTGTTTTGAAGGTTAAGGACGGGTTGTTTCGAAGAATCTGAACAATTCATCAAATTTCAACGTTCATTTTCAAGTTCTGTGAAAGATTTTTTCAAGTTATGTTTTTATTTCAGTTTTGTCAAGCAACTAGCCTACAATGATATAAAAACAGAACTTGAATAAGTCTTTCACAGAACACGAAAATGAACGTTGAAATTTGATGAATTGTTCAAATTCTCCGAAACAACACGTCCTAAGTGTGTCGAATTTCGTCAATCCTATAACGCAACTATAGATTCGTATAAAAATCAAAACCACGCCGCACAGTGGGCTGAAAATCGCCTTTCATAGACATAGAGACTTGAATTTTCAAGGGTATATTTTTTTGCTAGAAATGGATTCTGCTGATCATTACTATGCTATAAAATGTCGTACGAAGCAATTGCGTGTACTAATGAAGGAGTTATAATTTTTTTAAGAAAAATTTGTATGGCGCCGACATTAAAAATGAGGCTATCTCTGGAATCGTAAGGTTGGCCGTTCTATCCTTGCACACAGATAATACTACTATTTATTCGTATTTTTTTGACATACTTCATATTGTGGCGCAAGGTGCGATTTTTTTTTTAAATCCTCAATCCTCCTGGTTTGGGGAGACCGTTTGACCCCTCCTACTGGTCTCTCGACCCATGGCCATGCGCCGTAGTGGAAGGAATTTATTCATATTTCCGTCACTCCTAGACACACTGATCATAGATTCCTACCCGACCATCATACCCTTTACCTTCACAGTACTTCCTTTTCTTCCGTTTCTTATAGAAGACCCTTCACACATCATTCCAAAAGATGACATAGGCCCAGAGGGCAATTATTTTCTTCAGGGCCTCCTGTGTGGGTTTAATATTAAATATAGAATTTATAAGTCTCCAGACTTTCATAAACAATCATCATTGGAAGTTTCATGGTACCTACCAGCATACATTACGTTGTGTTTTCCTCAAGCTAGATTACAATATTAAAAAGGACTACAAAGGGATTTTAAACCAAAAAAGGCGTTTCAATTTCTGTTAATTTTTATTTATATTACGAACCTTCAATACATCAACCCTTGATCACACCGAGCATAAGTTTGTAAGAACAATAAAGAAAACTTTTTACATTTTAATTTTTGTTTCATCTTCTAAACTATTTCGAGATACAGGGTTTCCCAATAAGAGTTGTTATTTTGAATAGCCAGCTATTGCGGTAGATGTTACTTTTGAAGCTGTCATTTTTTGACATTAGACAAGTAGAAACTACGCCATTAATGAAAATGGAACGATACACGCTTCAACAATGCATTTAAATTATTAAAATTCACTTGAGTGAATCAAATGCAAATCATCTTGAGTGATGAGGCCCATTTCCACCTCGGTGGCTTCGTCAACAAGCAAAATTGTCACATTTGGGGCTCGGAAAACCCAAGAGTTATTGTTGAAAAGCCTCTCTATCCTCAACGTGTGACTGTTTGGTGCGGTTTGTGGTCCGGCGGAGTTATTGAACCTTGCTTTTTCGAAAATGAGGCTGGAGCAACAGTAACGGTTAATGGATTGCGCTATCGAGAGATGATTAATGATTTTTTATGGCTGGAATTGGATGGTATTGATCTGGACAACGTTTACTTTCAACAAGACGCCGCTACGTGTCACACAAGCAACGAAACCATTTATCTTTTACGATTGAATATCAAAATAACACCTCGTATTGGAAAACCCTATATTATACGTGACATTTTGTGGTCTATGCTAACCATCTGCCTGTTTAAGGCAAAGTTAATATATGTGGTTACCTGATGACCTCAACTTGGTAAGGGATTACATATAATTATACACATAATTTAATAAATAAAATGTATTTATTGGTCACCATGAAACAGGCAGTTGCAAAGATATTAGAAGAACGAGATATGCTATGTTGGCCGCCGGACCGTAGGCGGAGTACTACCTAGTTAGGGTACTTTGAATACTATCGGGACGTGTACGCACAGAAATCTGTTCTATGTATTAGTGCGGATACCTTAGCGTAAGCGAAGGTGTGCAGTAGTATTGGTGAACAAAACCGGCGACACTGGGCAAAACAATTCTACCCAGTATGAACTGCTCATTGAGTGCTCATAGCACATCTCGTTCTTCTAATATCTTTGGGCAGTTGCCTAGTATGGTGATTCATTATTGCTTGGTAAATGTCAATAAAATGGGTACCGGATAACTCAACACAATGACAACTCAACACACCTTTAAGAAATGTCGTACAGTCAAGAAAAGTGATGAAACAAAATCTAAGTTACATGGGTAAGATTTATATGTTAGTTTTTTATCGCTTTTAATGACTTCATTTCACTTTTTAAAGGTGTTTTTAATAGTCGTCGTGTTAAGTTATCATAGAAACCAATTAAATACTATGTTTTTTTTAAATAAATACATTAAAAAATATGTTACTATTAGTTTGACATAAAAAATGTGTTGATAATCACTGTAACTGAATATAAATAAAATATGACAACTGGTGACCGGATAACTCGTTACAATGACAACTCAACATGCATTTAAAACGTGATATAGTCATGAAAAATATTAAATATATTGTAGGTTAGGTTTATGGGTTCGTTTTTTTTTTACTTTCTATTACTTTTTAAATGTGTTTTGATTTATCGTGGAACCATGGCAACCAAGTACTATCCCAAGTATTTCTAATATATAGCCAACGTTGAACCGTCGTGTAAGAATCAAATTAGTAAGACGGAAAAAGTGTCCAAGGAAAGTGTGTTATAAATAGGTAGAAATTAAAAAAAAAACTGACCATACATGTTTATTTTGTTATTTTTTCGATTTAAAAAATTTATTTAGCACACTTAAAAACTCTAAAAAGTAAACATATTACAAAAGAATGTTTTTACGTGTGTTATTTCAGTAGTTGTAATTAAATTAGGTGCAATTCTCTCAAGATTCGCCTAGATTTATGTGTCAATAAATAAATTATTTATTTTAAATCATGTTGAGGCAACTGTCCTTCTAACATACTCGTATATGTTCCTGCTTTCCCCCACGCAACCCAATTACATGTCCTTTTCTGAGAGTGTGGAATACCTACATCAGTGAAATTTGCAACAATTTATCTACACCTGACCAGTCTGTTAAGAAAATCGGTAAAGTGAACGTGGTCTCTCAGTGTGAATAATAAATAGTGAATCTATAACGGAAACCTTGTTCAGTAATTACCATCCGCCATGTTTCTCAGGGACAGAATATAGATTCGCGACGAGACGTGTTTCAGAAGACCAGGAGTAAGTCAGAACTCCTTCCCAATTCGAACTGTTATCCAGCTATCCCAAGTAGTTGTGTCAATTTAAAAACTTCATAATATTGATCTACCACAAACTGGTTCGCATACAATTTGCGACTATAAATCATATATTCCAATCAGACTATATTTTTGATAGCAAAATACACATATTATTTGGCATCAGATCATTATTATTAATTTGTTGCTAGTTTAAATACTAGACGTAAATTATCAGAGATTTTCTAAAATTTAATGATTAAAACAGCGATTGAGTAAAGGGATGATGCTACGATATGGAATGTAATTGACTTATGAGTATATAGAGCGGGGGACGTCCCGCTACTGTGGCAGACCGCCGTATTGATGGTGTCGCACCTTGAAGTGCGGATGCTGTCTGCGGAGAGCGTTTCGGAGATGCGTCGCAGCATCAGTGCAGCCTCTTTACTGCATTTGGACCTCGCGGCTTGAGAGACGCAGCGGTTGAAGCCGTAGCTTGCACTGAAAAAAACGATTTAGACTTAATTTTTTTTAAACATCAAAATATAGCTAAATAATCATCCCCGGTAACTATTTATTGGATAACCAACACCCCTACCATAGGTCACTCAAAGTGGTTCGCTGTGCTTAGTGACTTAGCAGGGGTGCGCGGGTTCATGGAGTGAGGTTTGTCTAGGTCTTGGCGGCGGATGCGTTTGTCCAAATACTGCGTGGTAGGCCGGACCGGGAAAGAATGGTTGAGGGAGACCTTTTGACTTCTCCAGCCGGACCCTCTCGACCGATCGCCTTGGACCGCAGTGGAAGGGAGGGATTTATCCTTTTAATTCATACTCCCTTACATATTGATACCCAGATTCCTACCCACCCATCATACATTTTTTTTTCCCAGAACTTCTTCTCCTTCATTTTCCTAAATAGACCCTACACACATCATTTCCAAAGATGATAATGGCCCTGAGAAAAAAATTCTTTAAGGCCTCCTGTGTGGAGCTAATGAACAACATTTTTCGCTTACTGTGATGGTAGTAGGAGATTTTCAAATATTGTTAGGTTATTTGAAACCCGGAAATGTGTGTCTTTCTTAAACAAAATATATTTGCACGTTCCACACGCTCTTTGTCCTGTTAGTTAAAGTAGATTATCAAAATTAACAAAATTCTTGCTTGTGTAATAATTACAATAACAGAGTAACAAAAGTGGACATTTTTAATTGCAAGGTTAACTAAACATAAAAAGTCCTGACAAGTAACTGTGGGAAGAGAACTCATATTAGAGTGCCTTCTATTGGCGATTCGTTTACAAGATGACACCAGCCTACAACATCACCACGGGCTGAGCAAGCCTGTAACAATTGATTCTGTTCCTGACTGCCAAGGACACACCGCGAGGTGTTTCCGTATTCGCTCACCACCTTCGCGGTTAAACAAAAATATCATTTATTTTTTTATTAACTGTAAGTATATCTGAAAGTAATGATGACTTTCTTATTTGGTATAAAATCCATTATATAACCCATAAATGAATATTTCTCTGATAATTTATGAGCATGTAACTTTTCTGTTGTTAATATTTACACATATAATGTTGCTATGAATATCATTTCTTTTGTTTACTTGTTGTTCGATGGAAAGATAGTGCTGTAGTTACGGTGGCATCTAATTTTGATAACCTAGAGCCAGTTAAAAACGTATTCAAATATTAAAAAAAGATATATAAATGTCACGCAACCAATTAAAAACGTATTTAAATATTTAAAAAGATAAATAAATTTCACTCAACCAGTTAAAAACGTATTCAAATATTTAAAAAAAATATATAAATGTCACCCAACCAATTAAAAACGTTTTTATTTATTTTTCGGAATGACTTTATTGAGTAAAACCTCAAATTGTAATATTTAAATATTGAAGACAATATTAGTGATTTCTAAACGAAAATCTGAAACATAAAATCAGAAAAGCAGTCGGTCACATCTGGGACACGAACCCAGGATCCTTGTCTTTCCGTGACAGTGCTCTACCAACTGAGCTTATGGGACCCTATACCCCTCGGTCATTTTTAACTGTATCATACTTCGAATAAGAACCACTAACATTGTCTTCATTTTTTCACCGCACATTTTTATTGGCAACTATCTTTATGTATGATCGCAAGATTCAACCCGAACTAAATGCAATCCAGACAGCGTCTATTAGATAAACCTATCTTATTTTTTATTTTTAATGTGCGACATCTGTTTACTTTTTCTGCAAGTCAAGAATGAATATTTATTTTTCGGAATGACTTTATTGAGTAAAACCTCAAATTGTAATATTTAAATATTGAAGACAATATTAGTGATTTCTAAACGAAAATCTGAAACAGAAATTTCAGAAAAGGAAACGGTCCCAGATGTGACCGTTTCCTTTCCTGATTTTTCGGTTTCAGATTTTCGTTTAGAAATCACTAATATTGTCTTCAATATTTAATTAAAAGCGTATTAAAATACTTAAAAAAAGAAAAATAAATGTCACTCAACCAATTAAAAACGTATTCAAATATTTAAAAAAGATATATAAATGTCACTTTACCCAGCGCTCTTACCCAGTATAATCGTTTTATGTGAGGAGTTGATTTATCGGATTATTTTGTTTCGAACCATAGAAAAAGGGTTCATGGCAAAAGTGGTGGTGGGTCGTATTCTCAAACTTCTGTGATGTGGCACTTTTTAATTCATGGAAATTATATCAAATGGTTCATCCAAAAGAAAATATGAGCTTTTTGAATTTTAGAAAAAGTGTGGCCACCACCCTCATGAAATCGTCAAAAGTACTTTCTTCTTCTATTGGCAGGCCAAGTAGATTTGCGATAGTATCGAGGTCAAGTATAACAGGGAGTAGTCATTTTTTAAAATAAAAGATAAAATAGAAAGAGATGTCGTTTACTATGTCATTCACTAACATATTATATATGTCCAAAGTGTAATATCGCATTGCACCATATTTATTTATATGTTTATTGTAATATTTGTGTATGCTAATTTCTTATTATGTTTTTTAGAAAGGTGCACTTTCCTACTTATTCTTACAGTATCATTAATTTTATTTACTGTTAGTAAGTAATATGATTTATAAATTAATAGAAATAAATCCACTTTCAAATAAACTTGTAAAATAATCAGTAAATAACGGTAGTGATCTCTTATAAACTATATAACACTTTTATTTTACGTGTACATTTTTTTGCTTCATCTGGAGTAAATTCAAACTAAAGTTATAGATTAAATATACATTACCTTTGGAGAGGGGGTGGTAGAGGAAGGGGGGAAGAGGGGAGAGAGAGGAGTACTTTTATATGGATTCAAACGAAATTTATAGACTAAATATTCATTACCTTTGGAGAGGGGTTGGTAGAGGGAGGGGGGAAGAGGGAGAGAGAGAGAGAGAGAGGAGTACTTTTATATAAATTTAGAATATTATAATATCATTTTTTTCATCACTAGGGTACACCTGTGTAAAGACAGACATATTCAGATACTTAAAGAATATTTACATGCATGACTAAATCGAAATCAAAATACAAATTACAAAGTTGTATACATTTTAAACTATGGAGTCAATAGATAGATAATAGAAAGAGTAGGTATAGGTACGACAATATTGTAAATATATATGCAATATAAATGCATTTAGTTGGATGACGTAGTTACAAAGGGGTTTTTATAAAATTATTGATTCTAATATTTTATTTTGTATTTGAATTGTTGTTATTGTTTATGTGTAATTTGGTTTACAGATGTTTGCGATAGTGGGACGCCCAATACTTGTTATCCATTTCTTTATTTCATGTTTGAATTTGGTTATTAACTCTGTCTTATCGTGGCTGGTAGTGTATTGTATAGTTTGCAAGCTGTGTATTTAAAATGTTTTTGCCCAAAGGTGGTTCTAGGAAAAGGAGTTTGGAGAAGTTCTTTATTTTTGGCTCGGGTATTGTGTATCGTTTGAGTTGGTTTGTATAGCATTTTGCTGTTTTGGTGTAAATTAATCAAGATGGATCTTGCAAAGAGTTGTTTTATGTCCATAACTTTTATAGTATTGAAGATAGTATCAGTGCTGGTAGAAAGAGAAAGACTGGTTAAGTAGGAAATATTTAAAAAGGGTTTAAAATTTATTTTTTTCTTATTAATTATGTCTGCATTGATATTAATATTTTTGCAATTTGAAATAGTTCAATATTATTAATCTGGGATGTCTTAAAACGTGTGAAGTAATCCTAGCCCCGTATTTAACTCGAAAATGTGATCATTTTCTAATAATTATCAGCAAACAGAATCACTACTGTTATGTAGAGGTCTCTTATGTTCTTTAACTCTTGTGTCATAGTTATTAATAGTTCTACATATATAAACGGAATTACATTCATTGCAATGAATTTTATAAACTCCTTTAGTGTGCATTTACTCCCGATGAAGCGAACATTGTTCGCAAAATATGTAGATTGTGTATATAAAAATAAAATTCTAGAAAACTGTTATTTGTCATTTTAATAAAATTGAAAAGATATGAAAAATAAATAAATAAAACCATTTCTTACACCCGTTATCGTAACCCATTTCTTCTTCGCTAGATTTTATGTAAGTACACGGAGAAATATGAATATTGCTTATTTATTAAGAATATCTTCGAATTATTCGTAATACGGTTACAAAAGGGATTGCAGGCATTGGTGGGTTAAAATATTCACATCCTTATATTTTCGCATTTTGCATTATCTATATAATGTCATCAAGGTAAATTCAGGTGCAAGAACACGTGTTCCGATATGTTAGGAATTTTCTAAAAGTTTATCATACATATACTTTTAATACTTGTTTCATACGTTTACTTTCAACATCTCATATTTTTGTAAGTATATAAGTTTTTACTTTTTTATTTTCTTAATTGGGTGTTTAGGTATATACACCATATCCAAATTTCATCAAAATCTGACCACGGGAAGTGATAGCTACGAAATATGGGTATAAAAATAATAATATTTTTTTCTAATTGAAATAAGGAGTTTAGTTTGAAGAATACGAAATATATGATACTAAAATATTACTGTCACAACTACGAGTATAAAAAGATTGCAATGAATTCATTTGCCGCCAGTGTTGGATTCATTCCAACTGGAAGTAACCTGCACAAAAGATATCTAAGAGCATTTTAATTTTTTTTCGGAGAATTTCCTATGGTAAAATACACGTAATTTTCTCTCTTATTATTTTTAAATAAATTTCCTGGGGTTTTAAAAAAAATAAATTAAATTATGCTAAAGACATACACTACCTTACTTATTATTTTAGGGTTTGTTCGTTTAGGTTTCAAATCTGTGGCACACTTGTGTGTTTTCCAATAAGAGGTGTTATTTTGATATTCGATCGTAAAAGATCAATGGTTTCGTTGCTTGTTTGGCACATAGCGCCGATTTAGCGCAATCCATTCACCGTAACTGTTGCTCCAGGCTCATTTTTTATCATTTTTAATTTCTAATTTATTTTAACTAAATACTATACATTTAACATTTCTCGGCTACGTCGGAGTCCCTATTGAATTAAACTCGAAATATGAGAGAGACCAATGACACAAAAACTGAAGGGTTTTTGAAAACATTTTGAAAATAAAAAAGAACTTATTTTTATATGAACGTGCAATAACATTATTGTATCTGTCTTGTCTGTCCGTTTACGAGTCTCTCCTTTCAAGAGCAACTAGGTAACTGAAATAAAGCGTCGCCATTGTTGAACAGAAGTTTGAATATTCGCTAAGCAAGAAAAAAAACATCGTTTAAATCATTTGAACATCATACTTGTTTTCGGCATTGAAAACACATCAGGGGGTCTACTAGCACTGTGAAATCGATAACTTTATAATCGCGGATTGATAGTGTTAGGCGTAACTACCGATAATTTTATACCGATTTCCCGATCACGGTCCGGCTGTTGATACCCAGACAGCGTATATCGAATTAATCAGAACTCGATTTACGCTGGCAACACTGGCGCATCTCTTCATTTTCTTAAAAGTCAGACGGCTTCGTAAAAGTTAAAAATACTAATAAAATCAAACTGAAATAATAACTTTAATATAAATTGACAGTCCGCATATACTTTTTGACACCAAAAGGGGAGTTAATAATTTCTTGAGGTCTTTAGTTACAAAAATGTCGAATTGAAATATAATCTTTGATGTACATTGGCAGTCCGCACGTACTTTTTGACACCAAAAGGGAGTTTCATGAGGTGTTTAGTTTAGACAAAACATAACTAACAACTTTGGTTTCTCGAAGCTGGAACGGAATCAATTAATCGAATCTTTAATGAATTAATTAGGTTCATAGATTGTATATATGCGTTATTTCCATGAGGTCTATAGTCATAACGAATGTCGAATTCAAATAATAACTTTAATATACATTCACAGTCCGCATATCCTTTTTGACACCAAAAAGGGAGTTAGTAATGTCATGAGTTCTTTAGTCATAACGAATGTCGAATTGAAATAATATATTAAAAATTGAAGTAATTTATTATGTACCTTCGCTTGCTACCTTCGCTTATCAGCTCTGTTTACTCCAAACAAATAAAATAACTTCAGTTACTTATACCACCTACTACCTACTTATTAATCGAAATGTAATAATATTACTTTTATATTCTTTTTATTCTTAAATTAATGTTTTATATAAATAAATATATTCTTATATTTATTTACATTTACTGTGTATCTAATTTAGTAACAGCTATTGTAGTCTATTTTCATTATCTATACTTTTGTTATCATGCTTTATACATTTTGTTTATTTCTTACTTTATAAATAAAAACTTTCTTTCTTTTCTTTACCCAATATAATATATTGTAATGGCACTACTCCCCAAATCAAACACGAGAAACGTTTTTCTCTATTGAATTGGGTAGTTACGTTAAAAAGAAAACTTCTTTATTGTAATTAGTTTTTTTTTTTAGTTTAACATATTTATGTTTTTATATAAAAGATTTTTTTTTTTAAATATAAAAAACTTTAATATACATTCACAGTCCGCATGTACTTTTTGACACCAAAAGGGGAGTTAGTAATGTCATGAGGTCTTTAGTCATAACGAATGTCGAATTGAAATAATAACTTTAATATACATTCACAGTTCGCATATCCTTTTTAACACCAAAAAGGGAGTTAGTAATGTTATGAGGTCTTTAGTCATAACGAATGTCGAATTGAAATAATAACTTTAATATACATTCACAGTCCGCATGTACTTTTTGACACCAAAAGGGGAGTTAGTAATGTCATGAGGTCTTTAGTCATAACGAATGTCGAATTGAAATAATAACTTTAATATACATTCACAGTTCGCATATCCTTTTTAACACCAAAAAGGGAGTTAGTAATGTTATGAGGTCTTTAGTCATAACGAATGTCGAATTGAAATAATAACTTTAATATACATTCACAGTCCGCATGTACTTTTTGACACCAAAAGGGGAGTTAGTAATGTCATGAGGTCTTTAGTCATAACGAATGTCGAATTGAAATAATAACTTTAATATACATTCACAGTTCGCATATCCTTTTTAACACCAAAAAGGGAGTTAGTAATGTTATGAGGTCTTTAGTCATAACGAATGTCGAATTGAAATAATAACTTTAATATACATTCACAGTCCGCATGTACTTTTTGACACCAAAAGGGGAGTTAGTAATGTCATGAGGTCTTTAGTCATAACGAATGTCGAATTGAAATAATAACTTTAATATACATTCACAGTTCGCATATCCTTTTTAACACCAAAAAGGGAGTTAGTAATGTTATGAGGTCTTTAGTCATAACGAATGTCGAATTGAAATAATAACTTTAATATACATTCACAGTTCGCATATCCTTTTTAACACCAAAAAGGGAGTTAGTAATGTTATGAGGTCTTTAGTCATAACGAATGTCGAATTGAAATAATAACTTTAATATACATTCACAGTCCGCATGTACTTTTTGACACCAAAAGGGGAGTTAGTAATGTCATGAGGTCTTTAGTCATAACGAATGTCGAATTGAAATAATAACTTTAATATACATTCACAGTTCGCATATCCTTTTTAACACCAAAAAGGGAGTTAGTAATGTCATGAGGTCTTTAGTCATAACGAATGTCGAATTGAAATAATAACTTTAATATACATTCACAGTTCGCATATCCTTTTTAACACCAAAAAGGGAGTTAGTAATGTTATGAGGTCTTTAGTCATAACGAATGTCGAATTGAAATAATAACTTTAATATACATTCACAGTCCGCATGTACTTTTTGACACCAAAAGGGGAGTTAGTAATGTCATGAGGTCTTTAGTCATAACGAATGTCGAATTGAAATAATAACTTTAATATACATTCACAGTTCGCATATCCTTTTTAACACCAAAAAGGGAGTTAGTAATGTTATGAGGTCTTTAGTCATAACGAATGTCGAATTGAAATAATAACTTTAATATACATTCACAGTCCGCATATCCTTTTTGACACCAAAAGGGAGTTAATAATTTCATGAGGTGTTTAGTTTAGACAAAACATAACTAACAACTTTTGTTTCTCGAAGCCTGAACGGAATCAATTGATCGAATCTTTAATGAATTAATTAAGTTCATGGATTGTATATATGCTTTATTTCCATTCTAAGAGCTTAGTTAGTTCACTTTCATTAATTAATAAGCCAGTTATTTTGCATAACGAACGACATTATTCAAAAAGTTGTGCATGTTACAAGTTGGTCCGACACCTTGGAGGCTGCGCTAAAAGTAGCGGTTTTTGTCTACCGACTGTCGGAATCATATTCTGATAGTGCTCGCAAATCGATAAGTGTCGTGCTCGCAAATTGTCTGCATTATTTGATAGATTTAAGCTGAATTAATATTAATGAAAAGAAAATGTAAATAATAATTGAAATGTAAAAATATGTAGGTAATTAATAATAAATTATACATTTGTTAACTTAGATGTACAAGTAGCTAAAATAAAATAAATAAATAATTAACTCAATGTCAATATCGTATTAATGCAGAGTTTATCGGTCGTCCGTGCTAAACCTCCAGGATCAGTACGTGATTAGGTTAGTTAGGGGTTAACATTATTTGCTGATCAATCTTCTTCCACTTGCTAACCACAAATCGCTGCTCAACTGAGTATATTTACCGGCAGAAAATATTGTTGAGCTGACCCAAACCTCAAACAATGCTGACCATCATTTGAATGATGGCATTTTGGTAAATTAATCATCCAAATGGAAGTGGTGGAGATAAATGATTATAAGAACGTTCGATAGATATAGTATCTGATAAATCTGATCTATATATCTGACTTATCTGTATCATGAAAACACTTTCATTAATTTTCATCTACTTTTCTTTAATGTATTCTCTGTCGTTTCAAATTCAAATTCAAAGTCAAAAAAATATTTATTGCAAAAAAATACAGAGTACAAAGGGCATAGCTTATAGGTTACATCTTATTTCTTCCAGTTAACCCAACAAATACACATTATATTACATAACCCAACAATTTCATGTTAACAAATGTATGTAAATTAAAAATTAAAAACAGAGGTATTTAATTTATGTAAGGTATTCACTTAAAAGAAATGTTTTTAGTGATGATTTAAATTTAAGTATGTCGGTTATTTGTTTGATTCTACGTGGAAGGTTGTTATATACTTTAATGGCCATGTAGTGTGGTCCTTTTTGAAATATAGTTTTGTTTGCTTTGGGATTAATAAGTTTTCTGTGAACCTTGTAGCGTGTTTATGTGTTGATTTTTTTTGTGGGAACTTTTCTGGAGATGATCGAACTAACAGGCATAACTCCATTATATATATATATATATGTCCGTCACTGTCAAAAGTTTGAGATTTTTAAAAATTGGTCTATGAATCCCGGTGATCAGAGTTTGTAATTTTTCGTAGGCACCTCTTTTGGATGATAAAAACATCTTCGGCGTTTACTGAGTTTCCCCAAAAAACTATTCCGTATTTTATCATTGAGTATACGTATCCACAGTATGCGTTGATTACTGTCTGTTGATTAAATACATCATTAACTATACTTCATGTAGTATACTTTTATTTCACTAAATTGTTACTACATTGTGTCAATGTAATATTATGATGCTTCTGCCGCCACTTATACCTTCAGTTCACACCAGTACCTTCCTTGAGAAGGATCATGCTGTGTTTTTTACTTATGACAGCATAATAACACCTTATCTAAAACATGCGAACACCTCAGCTTAGCTTCTCCTAGTGATGTGTTCACAAAACACTTCTACCAACCCATACAAATACTGATTATTAACATTTTTTTATATAAATGGTACTTATGTGTGTAAACTATATACAGGAGAATAGAAATTGATAAATAAATATTACATCTAAAAACAATTTGAGCAACATCTCAAATCTGAATCTTGTCTCAAGGGAAATACCTAAGGTTCTTTACAATCTGGAAAACATATATTGAATATATTTGTTATAATAATCATTTTCAATAGAACGTATTTAGATATTTAAAAACCATCTACACGTGTTTTCGAAAAATGCTAATGACAACCCATCTTATGGAACCTAGAATATTTATAAAGCCTTTGAAATATTAAAGGTTTTATTTCGTTTTAATGCTTTCATGTGCTTGTTTAAGTCCTTGGAACGGCAATTTCTAGGCTGCGAATTTCTCGAAATGTTCATACTCTATTTTGCAAAGGGAAAAAATGAACCAAAGAATCCAGTATTACTACAATAAGGCGGACATTCTCGGAAAGAAACGAAGCACGAGAAAACGATCCTAATGAAATACGGTTCCGAGAGAAAGCGAACGACAAAGCATTTTTAGTGAATTTATGGCGCAGTTGGTGGAAAAGAATACTAAAGATTGGGCGTTTTGGTTACGTAAATGACCACATGAAAAGACTTTATTAAATGACCAACCAAGGTGGGCTATGGGTGGGTTAATCCGTTCCGTTTCAACTTCTTACTTCTTACTTCTTACTTCTTACTTCTTACTTCTTACTTCTTACTTCTTACTTCTTACTTCTTACTTCTCACATATTTCATCTTACTTTATTCTTATTACTTCTTGCCAAATTCTTCATATTTGATTGTAATGGTAGTTTTTAAAATATATAAATTCCTTCATCGATACTGCACAGTTTATACGAGAGCTACCCGTTAAAAATCCGGCTTTTACAGCTTACTTCATCTCCATTTCAATATTTTTTTAAACCTGACCTAAAATATTCAGTTTTTCTGCGGTTCGGGGCTCTTCCATTAAACTTCATGTCAATGGCCGAAAAATATACATCCTTCAAAAAAAAGTATATTTATTTTACATGAAGCAATTCGGGGAATATTCACGGAAAATCATTGTATTGAATATTGCATTATTCGAAAGAATCTGCGTGGGTTTAAACCATAAAATAAAGAATAGCACAAAAAGTGTCTTGTGCTCCCGTGTTTCGTGATCCAAACATACGACCGATTTGGGCCTATATTTCCTTTAAAAAAAACTTTGTTTCACCATGGTTACCAAATTCAAATGGGATGGCCTACACAATTTAAGAAAGACAGACCGCGTGCAAAATGCTCAAGAACCAAAAATACTCAAATTTATATGGAAGACACGTCTTGTTTTTTTAGTTATTCTGTGGTTTTGAATTTCCGCACGAAAGATTTCACTGAAACACTAATATTTGTAAATACAGGGTGCGCCAGAGAAACTTACTTATTTGAAAAAATTCCCGACCGTTGAGTTGGGCAGGTAGAGGGGCGGGAGGGGGTGCATCTGGAGGGGGACTTCCCCAAGTTTGTTTCCCATTTTCGTCAGTTGCCATTATGCTGTGGTCTAGAGAGCAGCGGGGCTTCGCCGTCGAGAGCTTCTTTTGTAACGGTCGAATGCAGCTCGTTACAGGAGCATGATCGAGGAATTTTTTATTCCAAGCCTCGAAGAAATGAACGTTAGGGACGTGTGGTTTCAGCAGGATGGAGCCACAGCACACACAGCACGAAACTCAATGAATTTGCTGCGACAACATTTCCTCAACCGCCTCATCTCTCTCCGAGGCGATCTTCCATGGCCGGCGCGCTCTCCGGATTTGACTCCATGCGATTTTTTTTATGGGGTTATTTGAAATCCTTTGTTTATGTCGATCGACCACGGACCATAGATCACCTGAAGAACAACATTCGCGATGCTATTGCCAATATTCCGATTGATATGCTGAGAAGAGTGGACGAGAACTTCAAAAAACGACTTAACCAGTGTATGCGCGATGAGGGTCGCCATTTAAAAGATGTAATTTTTAAGACAATATGAAAAAAAACTTGGTACACTGCATTTTCAAATAAAAAAAGAATTACAACAATAACTACAGTGCTTTTGTTTTTATTGAACTTTCAAATAAGTAAGTTTCTCTGGCGCACCCTGTATTAACACACCAGGGATGTTTATTAGAAAATTCTGTAAATAACTAACTAACTAACTAACTAACCATCACGCCGTTTCCCCGCAGGGGTAGGCAGAGAGGACGGACCGCCAAACAAACTCGGTCTTGGCACACACTCCTTGCCTCATTCACATTCATACATCGTCTCATACATACTCTTCTATTGTTCTGACTCTTGACATGGCCCGACTCAAGTATCTGATTCACTTGGTCATGCCATGTCTTCCTCGGGCGTCCCCGACTTCTGCTACCATTCACATTTGCATCGTAGGGTATAAATTCTGTAAATAATAAAGAGAAATCAATTTTCGTAATCATTGTAATTAGGACATCCCCGGATTGACAACGAAGTATGGTGGGAAGAGTAATGGGGAAAAAAATAGTCGGTGATGGAGTGAAGAGTACTGGGGAAGACAATAATCGATGATGGAGTGAAGAGTAATGGAGAAGAAAATAGTGGATAATGGAATAAAGAGTAATGGAGAAGAAAGTAGTGGGTGATGGAGTAAAGCGTAATGGGGAACAAAATAGTGGATAATGGAGTGAAGCGTAATGGGGAACAAAATAGTGGGTGATGGAGTAAAGCCTAATGGGGAAGAAAATAGTGGGTGGTGGAGTAAAGCGTAATGGGAAGAAAATAGTGGGTGATGGAGTAAAGCGTAATGGGGAATAAAATAGTGGGTGATGGAGTAAAGCCTAATGGGGAAGAAAATAGTGGGTGGTGGAGTAAAGCGTAATGGGGAAGAAAATAGTGGGTGATGGAGTAAAGCGTAATGGGGAATAAAATAGTGGGTGATGGAGTAAAGCTTAATGGGGAAGAAAATAGTGGGTGATGGAGTAAAGCGTAATGGGGAAGAAAATAGTAGGTGATGGAGTGAAGACATTTTAAAATATTATCTAAATCAATAATCTATTCATTGCTAAAAGCACTTAAAGATAATTTACTTTGATTAATGGTGATTTATCAGATACGCCTTGGTAAAGGACTAGCATTTTAAAACAAAACGTTGCTTGATTTGGCTTATGATTTGTTTAGTATTCAGTGGCGAAATCAGTCAGGTACTTATCGACTTTTTCAGAGATGTTGAACCTCCACCTTGAACCGATGGCTTATACAGAGGGTCCGGAGGTACACTTAATTCGGAAGATGATTCTACATGACGGTAGAAGTGAAAAATATTAATAACTTTTTTTGAAATTCCAACTTTGTTTCCCATTCTAACACGATCCGAACACCCTATAAGTTTACGAATTTCACCAAAAACCGACGAAATCACAAACCTTTCAATTCTCATTATGAAGAATTGGATCTAAAATAGATTATTATGCCCAAAGAAATAGGACATCTATCTTGTATCTGACAAAAAAATCACCTGTCATTTTATTTATAACTATAATAATTTATTTATGATTCTTTCAGTCAATGTAAGAAATCATTGAAACATAATATTTTTTGCAAATGTCAATTTATTTATTTATTGGATAATTTGTATAGCGCCGCTTTTGTGAGATATCACCTCAGGGGCGCTTTACAGTTATCTATATCTGAAGTATTTATATTTGATACGATGATGTGAACTAACTCAAGATTAATAAATAAAAATAAAGGGTGACAAAGAACATCCATCTTCAACATCAACATCACGCGGAGAAAACTTACGGATATAAATACTATCAATTGATTAAAAATCTGGTAAAATTATTAGTTTTTTTATCAAAAACGCAACTGCAGGCCTTTAACAAATGAATTCACAGAGTTTATAACAAAGTATCAGTTAAAAGCGAATGTTTTATGATGACACGGGAATACGTGTTCATACAAATATTGATATTGATATTGAAATACTTATATTGTAGCATTCCGTCATGACATTAATTAGGAAAATTACACGAGTTCTCGATATATTCTGAATGACAATTTTTTCATCAGTAAATTGGCATGCTATCACTTTTCAAAGATTATTTTTCTTCGTGCCTCACAATTTAAAGGCAGCAGAAGGAAATTGGGCCACTTTATTTTCTTTTTTTTTTAATAAAGACAAACATACCCGGGTGACAAATAACCTGACAATATTTGAAAATCTCCTACTACCAGCACAGTAAGCGGAAATCTTACTTGTGATGGAGGACTTAGCAAACCAACGAACACGCTATGCTTGGGTGGGACCCAATCGCGATGTCAACTCAGCCACCGACCGGTCACTTAAAAACAGATTCTATACTATTTTACCTTGCTCCTATTATCTTCCCATCCCCCATTAATTCCCCTTCACAACAGTCACCAATATTGAAGAGCGACAGTAGGAAAAATGCGGTAATAAAAAAATAATTCCATTATTTCTGGACGCCTATGCAAAAGATTTATATTATGAACCCCTATAAAGACAAGAGTATTATGAAAACACACAATATCAAATTCCATGTTATTATTAAGACCTAGAAAGGGATCAGAAACAAAAAGATTTTGCCTAAAGTAATTTTCCATAAAGCAGATCTGTGCCGATAATAGGAAAATATTCGTGGAAAAGGCTACCTCTGGATCGAGTGACATACCCTTTGGATCAAAACACTACATTAATTTTCTTATGAAATGAAACATAATTACATAAACCGAAAATCTAGTTTCTGGCTTTGATATGAACATTTTTGGAAATATGTATCAGAAAGTTCTTTGATTATTAAATTAATTTGACAACATCAACATCATCATGACGAAATTTTCAACAAACTTAACATCATATACAGCAAACACGAGTATTAGAAGAGCAACCACGAATACAACATTTCGACAAAAAAGTTCTTATGCTACGGTACAATCTCACTTTCATTCAAAAATCACAACAATATTATAACATTTAAAACTCAAATAAAAAGCTGGTTGCAAAACAAAGAGAGATCAGAAACAGAAAACATACTGACACCAAATACAGACCAAAACCGAAACCACACAACTTCACCAACATATTTATAATTCTTTCAGTAACTCAATATTATTCACACAATTAAATTGAAATGTGTTAGTGAAATTCTCATCACAGGAGATCCCCGTGAGGATATCATTATTATCTACCGAGTGGAATATCTGTGCTCTCTTTGTCATCGGGAGATCGAGAGCTTTCAAAATGCTAAATGTTTTTGGCGGATTTAATTTACGAGTTGATTTTTTGATAAAGTTCTCCACTTCAATCAGCATTTACTGGTAACAATAAGGAAGATCATAAAACATTAATTTTTAATAAATTATCTTTTATTTTTCAAGCCTACTGCTAACTGACTTTGTCAAAGCCGTTCTTCATAATAAATGACATACGCATTTTTTGTACAAGAATTGTTTTAGTTATGTAGAGCATACAATTAAAAAATTTAATAAAGGTGCATATTTTAACTATAATCTCTAACAGTGGCTGACATATTTTGGGATTTATAACTAGATTAACCAGAAATATCAACAATATTTAAGTGCATTTAACTGTTATATGTTATCTTCGTTAGAAGTCAACTTGAGTACAATATTTCCGTCTGGAATCCACTTAAAAATGCTATTGAATGTATAAAAGAAAACCAAAAATTAAAATGGAGTTCTACAAATGAAACTTGATAACAACAAATAATAACTAGTGTTTCGAACGTGAAAACATGATTTTACTGCATTTGATTTTGATTGCGACTAAGGTTGAACATCTGCAAGTTTGATGACCCCTTTTCCAAATCATAATGTTTACGAGTTGAAAAATGCACCAAAATAATCGGTTACTAGGCGAATCAAGCCGGAGAAAAAAAATTGAACACCTGACGCTGACTCATACAAACACCTGCGTTTAGAACAGTAAACAAGTTTTTTTTGTTTGATGTTATTGCTGGCACAAGAACGCTTGTTGGAGAAATTATAAATAACCAGTTAAAACAAAATATTGGGTCAGTCAAATTTCAAAAATTAACACGAGTGGACGGAACACCTCCAGTTTAAACGCGATCTGTTAATTATAATTATAAATTCCTGAGTGTCAACTGAAATCCGAAGTCGCTTCTGTTCCTCCATCACGGCACAATTATTTTAAAGATTACAACTATTTCTAACGAGCTGTTTACGGCAGGCACTCTATCAGCTGAGCCAGACGCATCTGTCATCATTACAATAATGGGGCGTCTCCGTGTGCCGGCTCTTATAATCAAATGACCATGCTGCCGCTGATCACCTAGAAGCTGGCCAATCCCTGCTGCATTGATGCTGACAACCTAGAGGCTGATGAATTCCTCCTGGCTACCGACTGAACCAGCCACAGATGCTGACAATCTAGAGGCTGATGAATTCCTCCTGGCTACCGACTGAACTGCCCACTGCAAATGATTATCGAGAGGCTGGCCAATCCCTGCTGCATTGATGCTGAAAACCTAGAGGCTGATGAATTCCTCCTAGCTACTGACTGAACCAGCCACAGATGTTGACAACCTAAAGACTGACGAATACCTGCTGGCTACCGACTGAACTGCCCACTGCCGGTGATCACCTAGAGGCTAGCCAATCCCTGCTGCCTTGATGCTGACAACCTCGAGGCTTCAATCCTGACAATCCCAGTTATATTGAAATACATATAACTATTTCTTGTGAATTCAAAATTCAAACAAATATTTACTGCACAAAAAGAGTACAAAGGGTATAATTTATAGGTTACATCCTATTTCTTCCAGCTAACCCGACAAATACACATTATATCACATAACTCAACAATTACATGTTAACAAATAAATATCTGTTACATGTTAATAAATAACTAATTTGGGTTGGCTGTAAAAAATAGGAAGTACCTATAAGCTACACCCCTTTGTACGTTCTGTATACCAGTACAATACTTGTAATTAAATGTGAATTTTGATTCGAATCGTCTTTCATTTATAATGGTTTGGATAGAACACCTCACGGTGTTTTACTTAAATCATTACCCTGGTTGAGGACTGATGTGTGCCAGTGCTTATTATTTACAGTATTTTCTTGTGCAGGCAAACACGTCCCGTACAAATGGTCCTTTGAGCCGGATCCACACATCACGTCTGCAGTCCTGCCCCGTTAGAGATGCCATCGCTGTGCACTGGCCGAGAGATTCCGAGTCATCCACGACGCTGGTCCCGCCCTGTCACACGCTGGCACCCCGCAGAGCACCTGCCAGCTCCAATACCAGCTGATTTCAGGGCAGTCCATAAGCACCATCTCCCCGAGCTCTGAGTCTCCTCGACCAGACTCCATTGGGCGGCCAGCCTACGCTCCGGGCCCACTGGCCCTGGACGTCTATCGAGGCTACGATGTCACTACACTTCCGCCAAGGGCCCACTTGCCTCGAGCTTCTACCGTGGCCCCGACGTCAAGGCGCCTCTTCCCTGGGCCCACTTGCCTCGGGCTCCCTTAAACTTGCTCCCCACCGTGGCCCCGATGTCACCGTGCCTCTGTCCCAAGCCCACGGGAGGAGCCCCGATGTCGCTGGCCTCCACCCGGGCCTACTTGCCTCGGACTACCCTGAGCTTGATGCTCACTAAGGCCCAATGTCGCTGCGCTTCTGCCCCGGGCCCACTTGCCTCGGGTTCTCCTAAGCTTGCTGTTCACGGAGACCTCAATGTCCCTGATCTTCTGCCCCGGGCCTCACTTGCCTTTGGTTTCTCTGAGCTTGCTGCAACTCAGCCGAGGTATAAGTATGAGTGGAAACCATTTAGAGCTCAGCCCTCCTTTGACAGCGGCCAGCCAGTCTGCCCACGAGCCTGAAGCGACCGGCCCGACCTCGAAAGCAATAGTTCTTGGTATCCGGTAATTGACGGCTACACCAGAGCTAAACGAAGAAAACCACTTTAAATAAACTCAAATAACACATCTTCCCTGATGATGGACACTGCAATGCTGTGCAAAACGTTGGCTAAAGAAGGAGTTAGCGCAACACGGCACAACACCCCAAAAACAAATAACAAAAATACTTTTGGCCGTGAAAATCTTAAATCATAATTACTGAATCAATCATTTGCCTCATTTTGCCATACATAATTATTTAATTCGTGTCTCCTGTTTACGCCGATGACGGCGAATCTATTGGTAAATAAGGAATAAATTGGTTTATTAATTGGCAATAGATTTTGTTCCCGACTCCCTTCCTCTCTTCCATTCCCCGTTCCCGAGCGTTAAGTCGAAAATTACCGCCCGTGACGCGTCCATCAAAATTAGAATCGAACATAATAAATAATTGTATCACATATGTCATAATCTACATATGTCAAAGATATATACTCACAGACACAAATACTTCCTTTTACGATTCTGCCAAAGTATAATATCACAACTGCCATTCTACAAATAATTCAACACTCCTCAAACACTAACGCTAAACTTTAATTCTGACATACACCAGCACAAAACACGATCACAAAATCAAATACACTTATCGTCATCTACTTACACGACTAAATTTGGAATTAACTCCTTACAATACATTGCACTGAAGCAATATAACGCATTACCTAGTAATCTAAAACTTCCGGCAACGAACAAAAAAACATTGGCAAAAGCTCTTAAAGGCTATTTCCTCAGCAGTTTTGTTTATGACTGACACATTATTTCTTTGGAACTCCAAAATAACTTCTGCGTTTATTTATTTTAATGTATTCATGTTGTCTTGTCTTTAATCTAATGTTGTCTCTCCCGAAATGAGTTTTGTAAACTCACTGGGAATAATACATTTTAAATTTGTTATCATTTTGTAATGTATTATCTTGTAATAAATAAATAATAATAAGATAATTTATGCAGCGCCATATAAAAAACAAATTCAAACAAAATCCACACCGACCAGCATCCCAATTTCACCCATTGTAAGTACCTTTCACCTTATAAAATTATTTGCCAGCACAACAGATAGAATTACTTTTATCGTTAAAATTGAGCCTAGACTCCTAGTCTCCTCTCATTTTTTTACCATTCAGTTCAGTATCATGAAATCTACATTTTTATCGATAAAAACTACACGTTATCAACTTTCATTCGACTACGTAGGTATCTTATTCCAAAGCAGGGATATTGCGTTAAGTCTTCCTCGGGCGTCCCCGACTTATTATATCACTCACTACTACTATCTACATTGTTTTGACTTTTCTTCGATTTCGTATCTGATTCCAGTGCAGAGCTAATGCTTTAAGCCTTTCTTGGGCTTCTCCGACCTCTTCAACCATTCAAACTCTCTAAGCACTCCTAGAACTAATAAGAATAAACTTTCAGTGAAATTGATTCAGAAGTTTTGGAGGCTGTAGTTTATCGAGAATAAGTTTGAAAAACTTCTGAAGAAAGCTTCTCACTTCTCACGATGGATTCCACGAGCTCCCGTGTGCAATAAACCTGCTTCAATACTCGGGCACTGGATATCATGGGATTCAATTTAATCTCAGTATCCGCATCCCGAATGATTGCCTCTTCCTTGGAAACTAGGTCTCGAATCCAGCAGGTTGAACTAAAAACATGAATGCGTCCGTACATACAAATTGTCGTATTCTCTGGTTTTTGGTTTCCCAGCCAACAGTGATTCGGATTATTTTTTTACATATTGTGTCATTGTCTATTTTTATTTAATTTCGCCTCAAGAAAAAATTATGTGATTGACGTTACTTTAGTGACCAGTTACGTGATTATTTAACCCAATGTATATTTTTTGCAGAATAACTTTTCTCATACAGTGCTTTTTTTAATCAAATAAATTTCATAATAAAAAACGAATATTTGTTGTTTGTCTGTCCTGTGTTCTCTCTTTCAATGAACTCTCTTTCAATGAACTCAGATTTGCTTTGAAAGTACCTACCTATTAACGAGGTATTTCAATTGTCATTTTCAAAATTGGAACTGATGTATCAAGAATTCAGACAAGCAATAAAGTATCTACTCATAAATTGATACATTTTCCGTAATATTCAATTGATTTGTTTTTACATAAACTTTCAGCTTCACAAATCAAACAACCATAATATCGATTAAATAAACAAAAAAATATTTTTACACCCTTTCCTCTGCGAACATATGTGAGGCGCTGCATCGCCAAGGGAGGCCGAACAGCGCACTGTATGCGTGATTATACTGTACTTGAAGTGTCTTCACGACGCCTTGTGTGTACCTTGTACATATTTCGCTAGTGTAAAAGTTCTTGCAGTATGTCTAGAATAGTTGCTTATTTACCGGAGGACTGCACCTGTTGAATCTCCTGACGAGCATGTTGGCTCGCACGCTCAATACTCTTCTTTGAAGTTCGCCCCAAATATTTTATATATTATGTATATTCGCCCACAGGCAAATGACATCCGGACCAGTATTTGCTTTAAATATCGTCAGTGATGATTTTTTGCATATTGCCAGAAGTTGCATCATTGTTCTTACCGACGGGGCTAGTATGAGCATGTCGTCGGCATAACTAATATTGTTCATATGTACCATAGCGATATGGCATTGCCTTTTTTGATTTGTTCAATGATTTACTGAGCTCATCCATATAAACGTTAAACAGCAAAGATGACATTGAGCCTCCTTGTCTAACGCCACAATTTAGTTTTGTGTTTAGTAAATTACGAATAAATCGTCAATTAAAATTAGAGTTTTGACTAACTTAAACTTCGTTAATGTCATGATTTCACAACGACATGACATTTTCATATAAAAAAATCCAAATTTATGAGGGTATTTTTTTATATTAAGGTTTAATATTTGACTTGGAGAAAGATTCATATTATTAAAAGAATTTCACAATTGTTGTCTGCCGATTGGTATCTATATCGTGTTGTTAATATTATTCAAAGGCTAATATCATCCTTGTGAATCCTGCGAGGATAGGAATAAGTGAAACAGCGTTTTAAAGAGTTGTAGGTAGTAGAAACACGATATTTATTCGAAACGACCCGTTCTTTTGTCAAATTGTTAACCATGCACAATTTTTTGACAGATTCTGTTGAAATACTGTTCCTTCATTTATTCTCTCACAACTTCCTTATCAGGGGTTCCATAGTTCCATGAGCTTCTGCTTTTATAGAATATATACAATATAATGTCTTAATCCATGTAAGTATCTTGATCCTTTATTGATCTTGAAGAGCTCTTAGCTTAAATGGGTAGTTAATAGAATTAAACTAAACTAAATGGCTTACTACTTCGGGTGCGACCCCTTATCACTTCGGGGGTAAGCAAGCTTGCTGAAATTAAGATCAAAGTTACAAAGAGAATAATTAACAAGCCTTCCCGAGGACACATCATAAATAATCCTGATATTTAAATATATTTAGTAGGCAGATGCTACCATTATTTGGTCAAAGATTTGAACAATAATTATCTTTATTATCCACCACCTACTAGTAGTTCTGACTCACATAACAGTATATAATATATTTTTACGAGTGTGTTTGGCGTTCAGCATCTCAAGCAGAAACCTCAACACCTCATTTCAGTATTGGAGTACCTCATACAAACTCATTCTGATATCGTGTCCTAGCCAACACTACTCGTTCTAGCAGCACCATACAGGCGAGACAGATTGCGTTTCACGTAATCCGTTGACACGTTAAATACCTTATACGCTATAGCAGTGTATCAGTGGAGACGTGAGATAGATTTTTTTATTGAAAAAATATATAACTTCTAACAGCAAAATCGGGGGCTTTGGATCACAGGGACCTAACTACAAAAACGGGTGTTTTGAGTTAAGCTTAGTTTCGGTAATTCCATAATCATATCAATCATATACACGAAGCTCTATCTCGTATATACAGCCGTTTTACAGATATTGTTGGAAATATCAGTTGGGAATATCAGTTGGGCATACAGTTGTGCATATTAGCATTTCAATCTTTATGTAAGTTTATCTCATAAATATGTTTTTGTAGATAGGCCCCTGCGATCCTAAGGCCCCCGAAATGATAGCTACATGTTCCACTTCAAATATGCTCAAGAATCTCTGGTTAGTGTTTCTAGTACGTGCTGGTACACCACGTTTAAAATGCGTCAGCGCACAGTGGGCTGAAAATCGCCTTTCATAGACAAAGCATACTCATATGTAAAGCATGTAAGCATTAAAATGAATCATCAACATTAAAAAGTGTTTTTTTCAACTTTTAGGATTTAAAAAAAGAAAAATCGCAAGTTGCGCCAAAATACGAAGTATGTCAAAAAAATACAAATAAATAGTAGTATATCTGTGTGTAAGGATAGAATGGCCAACCTTATGATTCCAGAGATAGCCTCATTTTTAATGTCAGTGCCATACAATTTTTTCTACTCCTTCATTTGTACACGCAATTGCTTCGTACGAAATTTTATAGCATAGTAATGATCAGCAGAATCCATTTCTAGCCAAAAAAAATACCCTTGAAAATTCAAGTCTCTATGTCTATGAAAGGCGATTTTCAGCCCACTGTGCGGCGGTGCCATTGTAGAGCAATGTTGTTGTTTTTAGAAATTGATAAAATTTTCAACAGCCGGCAACCTATTTAGTTTGTCGAAACGAGTCTGCTTAGTTGTCGATGTTACTGTGCTAGTAATATTTAACTCACCAACATATATTGATCTGTCCTCTGAGGGAGTTGTAGCTGCCAGCTCTGTTGTCGGCCATTTCACCACTAGCATGCTTGTAGATCTCAGCACAGCGATCCCAGTCTCCTGACACGATCTTGAAACAACTGGTGTGATTGAGATATCCTGCAAAATATACGAATTTATAATTAAACCAATAAGTGGTTTTCACTGATGTATCTTAATTTTTTGTGATAAACAAGAAAGAGTTACACAAACTTATACGGGGTTGGGATAGTTGGAGGAAGGAAAAGGGGATGGATCTACTTTGTGTATGTTATTTATTGATTTTGGGTTTAAAATCGTGAGGTGCTGTATTAAGTTAATCGAATTCACTGTACGAAATGTTAAACATGTATAAAGCGCGTTGAATGAAAGGGTTTTGGTTTGAGTTAGTCTAGCAGGGAAATACTTTTAGTGTGCGGTTTTGTCTAGTTTGTCTGATGGGCACTCTTAATTGGATTCTTTGAAGTAGTTCCCAGCATTCTATCATATAGGTGGCTATTTTTGAAAAAATATTACGTCTTCTGAATTTGTGACTTTCTAGTGTCGATATTCTGAAAAACGCAAAACATTCCTCTTGCCTAATAATAAATTAATTATCAAAATTCAATTGAAATTCAAAGATAACTATACTACATAAGCTTAATGTCCCAGCCGTAAGTGATCCTTGCGACAGCCAATACTTGAACATTTATAAAAAAACAAAACAAATATATTATCAGGATCAGGATGTTGACCTGTTTCCTGGGAACATGTTTAACTGCCTACTTAAATAAATCTGCCGAAAGCCACCTTTATAATATTTGTATTATAATACTATATATTTGAGCTCCTTTTATTCCATAAAACTGTTAATTCAAGATTTGACTGCCCTGACGCTATAAGTTTGCTATCATTGACATGTACCTCCGAAACATACCAGGCGGAAAATTTTATTTCACAGCAATAACTTCGTGTCCAATTCTATTATGAAGAGAATACAGAGACTGGGCAATGAGCGTATATAATATTAATCGATATGAAAATAATTTAAAAAATAGCTTTATTGTATTTTGTGCGTTCTTTTTTAATTCTTTTTTATTTGTGTTATACTGTTGTTTCAAATATAGTTTATAATCGCTATGTAAAAGTCCGACAGGGTGTTATTAAATAAATAAAACGATTTCTTTGAACAGCCTACACACGTTATAAATGGTAGCAGTATGTCCCGTTCTAATTTACGAACATGCTGGGAAATTTATACTGTATTATTAATTTAGCTAAAGTAATTGTGATAGATGATATATAAACGAAATAGGTATTGGCGGGAAACTAATTTGAAAATAAATAAAATACTATCTATTGTTTTCAAGTAACGTTTTCAACAAACAACCGTAGAATCTTTTTAGGATATTTATATATATCAATATATTCTAGACGGTGTCATAAAAGTCATCTATCTATTTTTTTATTACGATGAGATATATGTTTTAAAGGGTGTTAGAAAGAGAGAGCATCTCGCTTTCAGTTTGCATTATAAGATACCGTAAACGATTCCAAAAAAATAAAAATAATTCTCTGAAACAATATTTAGAATTAAAAAAAAATTCAATTATCGGTAAACGACTTTGAAAACATTATTCTTGTATGTGTTCAAAATTTTAATACTTTTAATTGCATAATATGTCGATTAGTAAAAATAAAAACTGAGAGATTATTTGGTCTTCTATCAAAAACAGTATTTTATTTTGAAATACGTTCAAAAACAGCAAATTTAACTAAAATCGAATGTAATGTGAAAACTGCATTTTCATAGTTCTCATAATACTTGGGGTGAAAAGGGCTGATGTCATTATTAATTAAAAATACTAATTTAGGTTGTAATTCTATCTGTAATTTCGGTTCAAATCCAAACTTGGAATTGTTTACAATTTAAGTGTCATCTTCAAAATTAGTACTGAATTTAGGAACAGCTCAGAAAAGCGATAAAGTACGCATCAAAATCGTTTTAATTTAATTAATTAAATTTAGTTAATTTAATTTAATTTTAATTAATTAATTAATAATTTTCTTTTTGAAATGTGTGTTTCTTTGGTTCAAATTTTTGACAGATGTCGTAATTTTTCAAGTTTATAATGTTTTAAATTTTCGGTCGTCTGTAAAATTGACAATGTGAAGGACAATGCTCCTGAGGCATTTTTCAAATCCTACATTTATAAAATAAATATGGTGATTTTTTTTATTTTTCCCACGTGTTTTTGAATGGATAGTTACTGAGCGAATTAACCAATAACAGAAAGCTAATGTTGTTAATTATGCGCAGTAGAGTGGTTCCAGTCACTTCAATTGTTCATTATTTATGTGCATGTTTGGGTCAGCTATTCAATAACACAGTGACCAAACCATGTCAACAAGTTGTTGTGTTTAAATCCACGCTTTTTATGAAAATAATACTCGTGTTAAGCAAACACTGAATATATAATACCAGGAATAATATTATCCATCCTGTAAATTTTTAGATTTTCACGGCCAAAAGCATTTTTGTTGTTTGTTTTTGGGGTGTTATGCCGTGTTGCGCTAACTCCTTCTTTAGCCGACGTTTCGGACAGCGTTGCAGTGTCTATCATCAGGGCAGATCCGGTAGATCCGAAGATGTGTGAACAAAAATTATCCATCCTGTTTAAAAAAATATTTTTGGCGTGAGATCTTTCGATGGTCGGCCCGCCTAAAAAACTCTGTCTTTGCACACACTCCTTACTTCATTCACATTCATACATCGTCTCATACTGACTCTTGAAATAACCGGATTCAAGGATTTGGTTCACTTGATAGTGGCATATTTTCCTTGGAAGTTTCCTTGAGTTCCTACACTCTCACTTCTTCGTTAATTCACTTTACAAACCCCTATCATAAAAGCTTCCCTTAATCTAACGCAATACACTTACATCAGACTATTTACGAATCTCCACTTTTCTCACTATCATACATGGTTTTAACTCATACAGATATATATTTATTTATTTTTATTTTAGTGTATTGGGGAAACCAATAGTTTTACAATTTTATATAAATATTTACATTTTACTTGTTGCATTAACCAGTGAATTTTCCACATAAAATTCATGTTACATACAGAAAAAAAACATAAATAAACAGAAATACATAAAACACCTTAGTGAAAATAATTGGGATATCTTAGATATCTCACACACCTTAATATAGATATTTTACACACCTTAGTGAAAATAACTGGGATATCTTAGATATCTCACACACCTAAATGAAAATAACTGGGTTATCTTATAGATATCTTACGCACCTTAATGAAAATAACTTAGATACCTTACACGCCTTAATAAAAATAACTGGGAAAACTTAGATATTTTACACACCTTAGTGAAAATAACTGGGATAACTTACACACCTTAATGAAAATAACTGGGATATCTTACACATGTAGAGGTAAGAACTGGCAAATAACTTATGATAATTTTTATATTAATTTATATTTTTAATTATGGAAACATATTTTTATGGATCGCCACCCGAAAACGGCGCTCTCGGCACTTCTAGCCGACGGCAAGCATTCCTGTTTCCCACGCCCGCCTTGGCAGTTGACAGTTCTTAGCTCTTCTTAAAAACCCTTCTGATAAAATTCGTGTTGTAACTAATAGTGTACCGTACTTTCAATAAATATTAACGTAATTATTCAACTACATTCTTTACATTATCACAACCCTTTACACACAGTACACATTAAATGGACAGCGCTATAACAGGTAAGAGAATAGTGTCCCATACACACCTTAATTAAAATAACTTAGATATCTTAGACACCTTAATGAAAATAACTTAAATATCTTACACACAGCAGGGGGAGAGGGTGCGTAATTAAAAAAATTGATTTAATTTTCTCCAATATACATTTAGCAAGCTGAACAAAGAACAAATGGAAAATACCGGCTTCTAAAAATATATTATTGTATTTTGTGCAAGTCTTTCTAAAAAAATAATGTACGCCTCGGGAATCTCATTTCTACAGCAGCATTCAGTTTACTTTCATTCTTCCTCCGCCAGTTCTTTGCCGCACTGCCATACTGCAGGGTAGCTACCATTGTGGACAGCTAGTTTCGTTTATTTAGACAATTTGTTGGCATGACACTGAACGCAATATAGAAAAAAATTTAAACATCTCAATATTTAGAAAATTTAAACATCTCAATATTTAGAAAATTTAAACATCTCAATATTTGAAAAAATTTAAACATCTCAATATTTAGAAAATTTAAACATCTCAATATTTAGAAAATTTAAACATCTCAATATTTGAAAAAATTTAAACATCTCAATATTTAGAAAATTTAAACATCTCAATATTTGAAAAAATTTAAGCATCTCAACCTTAACATAGCCCGATTCCGTAAGTTTAATCCTATCATGAAAATTTATCTTCTGTCTCTAGGACAACGCTCCTTTTATTAAATGAATAATCCCCTAGCCATTAATTAAATATATCAACAATTTCTCAAGAGATTCAAGCCATAAAATGTCAACCAAAACTAATTGTCATTTAACTTGTGAAACGAGATTTTTATCGAAGAGAATGTCAATTTAAATATAAAAGGTTTTTTTGGAAATACAATTATGATCGCTTCAGACTTAAAAGGTATTCGCTTTTTTTAATGTATACCACAATGAATTACTGGTTTCAAAAGCTGGAGAAAGACTACTCCAGATTTTAATATTACTAACGGACATGTGCAATTATAAATATAAAAATCATGATTTCAAAACTATACGATTTTTTACGATTATTTTATAGCCTGCTGTTTTTGTTTTTAATTTTAAACTTTAGAAATAGCAATTTTCATGAAAATATTTAATTACACAGGTTTATTAAAAATTCTACGGACACTTCACTTTATACTCTTTTTTATAAAAATATCACAAACTTTGAAAATTCTTTCGCAAAAAAAGTGAAATTTAATAGTCGATTAAATTTTTGGCATAAATTACTTGGAAGTTTACGGTAAGCTTTTAGATAAAAATGTAAAGCATGGTGTTATCTCTTTCTAATACTGCTTAAATCATATTATATCTTACCGTAATACAAAAGAAATGGAACGAGTATATTATGAGTCCGTCTCTGTTTAGTACTGAGTTGACCCTGTTGACACAAAAAGTAAGTTTCTTTTGACGTGCGTTTTAGAAAGCCTTCACAAACTTCACAAAAGCCTGTAAGGCGGGTATGGGTACCGCCGCCCCGGAAACCACACCTCTGCCATAGATCACCCCAAGTGGTTCGCGACGATTGGTGATTTAGCACGGGTGCTAGGGTTCATCGAGTGAAATGTGTTCAGATGTTAAAGGTTAGGAGTAACGGCTTTGCGGCCTTCTTCATACAAAACTTAAATTTGTATGAAGAAGGCCAAAAAGGTAAAGCAAATATATATTACGGATATATGATCTATATATTTTTTAGACTAAGAAATATTGTATCATTACTAAAAGATATTTATTATGCACTTGCGCACTCTGTACTACAATATGGAATCGTGGCTTGGGGGGGTGCATATAAATCATCCCTACTCCCATTGGAAACTATTCAAAAAATATTAATAAAAATCATCTTGAAAAAGCCATATTAATACCCAACTATAAATGTTTTTTAAGATTTCCCGGGACCCCACTTACAAAAATTTATGACAAAATTGCACTTCTACAAATACATAAAGATTTCTTTAGGAAAAATAATTTACCACAATTGAATATTAGCAAAAGAATAATATCTGTTGGAGGACTAACCGTGCCACTAGCACGAACCACAACAGCACAGCATCACTATATATTCAAGGGTGTAAAATTATTTAATAAATTACCCCTTGATATACGATCGGAAGAAAACTATGAAAAATATTTTAAAAAAATTAAATTAAAATACTCTTGTACCACCTCATAACTTCACTTATTGTTTAGAAATATGTTTTTGCCTTTTCAATTCTTTGAATCATCTATTAACTAACCAATATTTTTATTACTTTTATTGTTATTTTTTGTTAAATTACAAATATTTTTAGTTTCATTTAAACAAATATAAAAATATTTTGTTGTCCTCTCCTAAACACAAGAAGCTGCTTTATTAGGAGATTGATTGAAATATTGGTGTTTATATTGTCATTAAATTGTAACCTTGTTTATATGTTTCAATAAAAAAAAATAAAAAAAATAAAATAAAAAATGTGCTGGTTTATTTATTAGGGTATTAAATTATAAAATATAGGCCATTAAATAATTCATTTTTTTAAATAAAAAAATATTTAAATTCTATATTTGAAACGTGCATTTCCTCTATTTAAATTTTCGTATGGTAAATCTTGATAATTAAAGTCAGATTAAGTGATTTTTCAAGGGTCTGCGCTTTTTAGCTAACATGCAATAATTATTGATCCTACATCATTAATATAAACATATTAATAAAAGATGTTAGTTACCTTTTCTGAAGTTGTCATCATCGCATAGCATGCCCATGAGCAGCATTACACCCTGCCTCTGCTGGCGAGCCGCCTTTTGCCGTTCCTCCGGCAAGCACTCCTTACTCCACGTCTCCACGCACTCGCTGCCGGCTTTGTAGGCGCTGGAAAGGTTAAAAGAATTTAAAATATTATTTACCGTACTGCGTTATTTAAGAAGGGGGCTTTGGTTTTGCAGAGAATGGAACGCTAGTCTTAATCTTGGCACATACTCCTTGCTTCATTCGTATTATGTTTCTTATTATTCCAGATCTCAGTCAGGGTGATGCAATCTCACAAGATCCATATAACATATGAAAGTAAAAATGAAACTATTGTAAGATAATACATAGAAAAGAAAAATAATTAAATATATACAAACAAAAAATCACAGTGCTTTGTGAGTATTGAAAGGGTAAAACGAATTAAAACTACTCAACAAGGAATGGAATGTTACAAAACTATGTCTTGACGTATAATGGGTCACTTTGTCGAAACAGAGTTGTGTATACTGACAACATAAAAGCATTCCAGTAATTTATTCAAACACTAACCTCATACTACAGAACAATTCAGACCATTTACTGTGCTATTAGGTTGTTGTAATAACCGAACTTGTTAAATATTTGTATTTTCTCTGTTCACGTTTCTATGCATGTTGCTAAGTTGGCATCGCATCTAATTCACGGAAACGTCATCGTAAGTTCATTTCCTCTACTGACTAAGTCCTCTATGATGACACAAGCAAGTTATGGTAGTAATAGTTTTTCATAAAGTATCCCGGGAAAAAAGAAGAAAAATACCTTTTGATTTGCCAGTACCTCGTGGCTTTAAGTACCTACAAAAACGAGAAGATTGTTGCACTAACACGAAGGTCGTTCAAGTCTTATGTTGTGGTTTTAAAGGAATTTCATTAGCTTACTGTTAGTTCTAAAAACCCAAGCTTTGGAGATTTCTCTCTGAATAATAATTAGACTAATCGTTTTGATGTTCACTCCTTTTGTGTTCTCATTATTGTTACGGAACATTCATTGTTTTATAAGGCCTCGGGTCTGATACTTAGCATGCTGTATAAATGTTTTGATGAAATTACGTTTATTTTCTGACAAAACCATCTGCATGGAGAAATAGCGATTAATTATCTATTGACGTATTCAAATAGATCTTCAGTTGTAGGCTGCTTATTCAGAAATAAACATACTAAGGGCTTCATTGGTACACTCAAGATATGTATAAGAGGGGTAAGGCTCTCGACTATGGCATCCCCAATCGGGATATGTGGTGAGGCTGAAGGTAGTGAGAAAAGGAAGGAGATGGGGAAGACGAAAGAGGAGAAGTACCCGGCTTATATATTTTATTGTTGTTCCATCTGATTAAAGCTTTAACGAAAAACATGTTGATGAATACAGTAAATATATAAATAGATTAATAATTTGGAAGGCAGTTCATGGGTATCACCGCACAGAAGCGGATTTTGATGATTTGGCACTACAATTCAACCATTTGGGAGGGGGTTCAAGGGCACCGCCGCACAGTGGTGGATTTTGATAATTTGGCGCGACAACGCTCTCGGCGTTCAACCATTTTGTGATTTCATTGTAGTTTTTAAGCGTTAAAATGAAATGCTTACTTTACTGTCGTTAATTAAAATGTTTTTAATGGTTTGAAATAGTTTAAAAAATAACATAAATTGCATGTGACTCACAAAGATAACGAAGAGACTCCCCCTTCCATTCCGCACTGCAGTTTACACATGAAGGAACCAAAAATCCGGGACAGGGAGGTTCTCCAAGACTTAAACGAGTTGAAAATCGACAAAGCCAACGGGTCAGATGGAATACCTTCCCTGTTGTTTTTAGAGGTGTTCTGCAGAATTAACTTCGGTGCTCTCAAAATTATTTAAACTCTCACTCAGAAGTAGCAAAGTGTCAGATCTTTGGAAAATGGCTATCGTTTACCAAATCCCTAAGAGGAGGGACCGCTCCAATCCTACCAACTACCGTAGCCATCATTATCCCATAGCCATCACTTTCATACTCTCAAAAGTATTGGAAATGGTGGCTTAATAATATAACAAGTTGCTCACATACCTTGAGAATAACAGCATTCTAAGCGATCGGCAATATGGATTTCGTCGAAACCGGTCGTGTGGCGATCTGTTCGGATATATGACGCATATTTGGGGGCGGTACTTGGAACGTTTTGCAGATATCTCCAAAGCCTTTTATATGGTCTGGCACCAAGCACTTATCGATTACCACATTAAATTAATGCATGGGTGCCATAAGGATCTGTGCTGTTGCCGACGCTGTTTTTGTTGCACATCAACGATCTCGTTGAATTTTATCATTTTATTAATACACTGACGACAGCACCGTTCACGAGAGTTTTTTTGACAAGCCTTCACGTGTGATGTTCGTACAGCTCGGGAAGTTTTAAGACAAAAGTTGACCACCACCTCCAGAAGGTTCTTGCCTGGGGTAAGTTCAACCTGGTCAGTTTCAACGTCTCAAAAACCCAAGCGCGTCTGATTTCAGCAAAGAAAGGGAGATCTATGACTGTCTAGTGCAGAGGTGTCAAAGATACGGCCCGCGGGCCGCATGCGGCCCTCGGACCCTATCAATACGGCCCGCGAGCCGTATGCGGCACTCAGGTCTTATCATTACGGCTCGCTACCACGTGACAATATTATGTCGCGGAGGACAGAACCGCACTCTTTCATTGTAGATTTTAGATATTCAGAGGACAGTCGATGCCTACGCGTGTTTAAAATTGCAAGCAATTGATTTACAGTGTAATTTCAAGTGACGCACGCATCGGACGCGGTGCGCCGTGCACCGAGCGTGAGCGTAACATTTTCTCTTACGCCGGCTGGTGGCGCTGGTCTGGTGCACGACTCGTATTCACGACGCCCTCTCCCCCCCGACCCCGCACCATAAGAGTCGCAGTTGCCGGTCGCCGGCGCAGTCAGATTTAAGCCTTAGCATCGAGCGGTCGCGTCGAGTGTTTATATTACTTACGTACTCATAGTTTGTTGTTCATTCAAGTTCTAATATTGGTACGTGGCATAATGTCGCAAAAACGTAAAGTTGATAGTGAGTGCAGAGTTTTTCAGACAAAATGGGAAATCGCATATTTTTTCATGGAATGGAAAGATAAATCACTTTGTTTGATTTGCAATCAAACAATTGCTGTTTGTGAGGAGTTTAATTTAAAGAGACATTATGATTCGAATCATAAAGGAAAATTTGAAGGTTACACTGAAAAGATAAGAATGGACAAACTATTATCTTTAAAATCTAACCTTCACGGCCAACAGTCGATATTCACTAAAGCTAAAACTGAAAGCGAAGACGCCTTAAAATCCAGTTTCATTATTGCATTAGAAATCGCCAAGAGATCAAAACCTTTCACTGATGGTGATTTTATTAAAGAATGTATGTTAAAAGTGGCTGATGTTTCATTCCCATCACAAAAATCAACCATTCAAAATATTCCGCTGTCAAGAAACACTGTTGCTTCAAGAATAAGTGATTTATCTCAAAATTTGGATTCCCAGCTGAAGGAAAAAAATAAGGAATTTACACACTTTTCGCTGGCTATTGACGAGAGCACTGATATTATTGATACTGCTCAACTTGCTGTCTTTATACGAGGTATTAATAGTAACTTTGAAATATGTGAAGAACTACTGAAGTGCGTTCCATTGACAGGCACCACTACAGCAAATGATATTTATTCTGCTATTGAGCATTTAATAGTAGAATATGAACTCGGCTGGAATAAATTTTGCAGCATAACTACGAATGGCGCTCCTGCCATGGTTGGCAAACATTCGGGTGTTGCGACTAAATTAAAACAGAAAATATCAGAAAATTTTGTGGGAATTCACTGCATCATTCACCAGGAATCACTCGCATCCAAATATTTAAAAATGGACCATGTCATGCAACCGGTAATTAAAATAGTAAATTTCATGAGGAGCAGAGGTCTAAATCACAGGCAATTCAGGCAATTTTTACAAGATTTGGACGAAAAGTATTCCGATGTACCTTATTTCACGGAAGTTCGTTGGCTCAGTCGAGGGGCAGTTTTGGGAAGATTTTTTGAGTTACGTGACCCTATTCAAGCTTTCATGTTAGAAAAAGGCAAGCCAATTGATTATGACAACGACTGGTGGCTTGATTGTGCATTTTTGGTAGATATGACAAAACACATGAATGACCTCAATATAAAGTTACAGGGTAAAGACTTGATCGTCACTCAAATGTATTCGCATTTACAAGCCTTCGAAACAAAATTAAGACTGTGGGAAATTCACATAAAAACCAAACACTCGATCATTTCCCTCACGTGAAATAATTTGGCACAGTAAACCAGACAAAATTGGATGAGTATTCTCAACTTTTGCTGAATCTGATCACAGAATTTAACAGTCGTTTTGAAGATTTTCGCAAAATGCATAAAATGGAATTCCCACTTTTCAACAATCCATTTACTTTTGATGCTGCACTGAAACCAATTCATTTGCAAATGGAATTGATAGATCTCCAATGCGACAGCATTGTAAAGGATAAATTTAAGGAAGTTAATGTTACTACATTTTATACACAATATTTCAAGAGTTTGAATAACTATCCAAGTATAAGAAATCATGCGGCACGTATCCTGTGTATGTTTGGTAGTACGTATTTATGCGAGCAGATGTTTTCCGTTATGAAAATAAATAAAAACAAACATCGCTTACGGCTTACGGATGAAAATCTCCAATCGATTCTAAAAGTAACTACGACGAATATGACACCCAACATCAATAAACTTGTCAAAAACAAGAGAAGTCAGGTGTCCGGTTCAAGATAATTTACCTTGTTATCCTTCTTTTTAACTTACTGAATTTATAATAAATAGGTATCTAACTGAATAAAGATTTTAACAATTAAGTATGGGTTTTATTTTTTAAATATTGAGTCCGGCCCGCTTACACACGCCAAATGTTATAAACGGCCCTTAAGAATATCCAGTTTGACACCCCTGGTCTAGTGCAATTTGATGGAAGCACTCTCCCCAATTAAGACTCCATGGAAATGCTTGGAGTAAGTATATCAGACCGGTTCATGTATCGGGGCTCCAAAGAAGCCATAGTATTTCTGGCTTCTAGGAAACTGTGCTCTTGTATAGGGCTAGCAGATTCTTAAATAGCAACCAGCTGCTAACCCTGTGCAAATCTCAAGTACGCCTTGCAATTGAATTTGGGAGCCACCTCTGGGCTGGAGCCCTACAACACTTGATACATCTACTTGATTCTGTTCAAAGGAGGGTGGTCTGTCTGATTTACAATCCACTGTCAACAGACCGATTGCCATCTCTAATTCACAGATGCAATCTGGGCATGCTGAGTCTGTTCAACAGGTATTTTAATGGAGCCTGCTTTAAAATGCTAGCAGCATTGATTCCTGTTGCACTGGCGCACGTGCGTGTAACTCGACTTACACGAGCGGAACAGCTTCCTTCCTTCAGCCCCTACCTTAACCCGCCTTACAACGCTGCCCAGCCGGTGGCGACATAACTCCCCTGCCTTTACTCTGTATAGACAGGAACGCTAGAAAAAAAGACTAGTCAAATAAATGAAACAGTTGAGGAAATGGATTTCTTACCTGCAAAGGTGGGTAACTTGCTCTCTCGAAGTGGGCAGTCCCCCGGAGCCCCCCAGGGGCAAAGTCTCCAGGCACTTAGCTAAGGACCCCTTGCACTTGTCTTCCGAAGACTCCACCCCAGCCGAAACAGCTATAATGAAACAAAACTGCCACTCAATTTTCACTCGGACAGACACTTTTATTGCACCGGCCTTTCGAGGACTTTACCCGTGTAGATTTTAATGTTAATTTAGTTTATTTGCGTTATAAACAATCTATATGCATTCATATTTTACAATATTAGGAAAAGTTTATTTAATTGACTAATAAAAAATTGACATTCAAAATTTTAGCCAAATTAAAAAGAAAATTCATAAGTGCAATTACCTACAAACATACAGTAAGGAAGGGTTGTTTCAGAGAATTGGAACAATCTTCAAATTTAAAAGTAAATTTTCAAGTTTTTTGAAAGTTTTTTTCTTGCTCTGTTATTTATTTCAATTTTGTCAAGTAACTGGCCTAAAATGATAAAATAACAAAACTTGAACAGGACTTTCATGTAACCCGTAAATGAACATTGAAATTTGATGAATTGTTCAAATTCTATGAAACAACCCATCCTGTTACTAAGTTTACATTTGAAACATGGAGTGGGTATCAATAATAAAAATGAAAGAAAGTGATTTTGTTCAATTAAAACTGCTGTTATTCAATTGTGCTGTTATTCTGCTCTTCAAACTTATGTTTTTCAACTGAAAACAGAACAGGAAAAAAGAGCTAGTTGTGATAAAAAATAATATCCTTAAAATAAGTTTTCACACATACTCGATCGAATGTCATTATTTTAAAAACTTTATGAATTTAGTGAGGTTTGTGTTAAACAAATCAATGTACATAATCAATAATCAATTTTAAAGATAGTATTGCTCTTAGAAATATAAAATGTGTCCGGGGATCAAGTACCTCATAACGGACATCAGAAATTAATATTTCTTAATAGGTACGGGCTATCAATAAAAAATATAACCCCAAAGGAAACAGCAGTTCAGCAAGGACACCACTCCGTGTCCATTCAAGCGATTTATGACCACTTGACCTGAGATTACCAGATGCAGCCGTAATGAAACAAAAAAAAACACTTCATTTCCAATCCTTGTAGTATCCATTTGAGCCTTTTACACTCCAGCATTAACAAAATTCTACGCCATGTAAGGAAACTAAATACCGAATCATTTCCATCCTAGTAATAATAATACACCTCTGAAACCATCAGGGACTATGACAATTTGATTTAAAAATACAGTTTTTATATTGTAAATTGATCAACACAAAACGTCAAAACAATTTTTTGGTGTGCATCTCCTTCTGAAAATTCTTTCACAATTATATTAAGTTCGGTAATATGTTTTAGGTCTTTTACATTTTATTCCAATGGTCTTTGACCGAAATTAAGAGAATGTATATATCTGAGAATAACAAGTCCATCATATTCAGTTAGTGTTGTAATATGAGCAATGAGTATGTTCCACTATTTCTTTATATTCAGATTGAGATACGTGCTGAATCACAATTTTAAGCCACAATATAGCACCAAGAGCTTACAGAATTGTAGGGTAGTAATTTTAGGGTGTCAGTATGGGTTATTTTAATAATCTAAGCGTATTTTCTAACCTTCAAACCACTTTGATTGAGAAAAAATGAAACTTTAATGTATTTTTACCATCTCCCATGACATAAATAGTGTGTCGTCAAGAGAAGAATCCAGACTTACTCATTAATAGTAAACAGCTCGACCTACTTAGGTACTTGCAAATTAATACCGAGAACCAAAACGTAAACAACACAACCTACCTGTCTCCGAGCACCTACTTGCCTACCTACGACAATACGATTGCAAATCGGTCTGGCACATTACGCCAACTCGCAAGAAGGTTCTAGCCGATTGCCTGTGCATAATTGCAGCGCCGCCGAAAGTTCCCGAAAGGCCCAGACTGAGCGAGTGTCTCCGATTTATTTGCCAATTCATCTACCTTCTGTTGCCGTCGGCTGTACAGTATAAATAAGCCCGACGCAGCGAGCAGTCAGTCAGTCAACAATCTGCCGCCAACAATTTACTAGTCTCACGAGTGATAATCCGCGCACTTTTGGACAATATTCCTAAGGACAATATTCCCGGCTTCGCCCGTACTCATCATGGACTCCATCGGGACATCATCCTAGCGCCTTGGCCACCGTCCCTGGCCAGCGCTACAACGGATTACAGCGCCCTGGTTCCAGCGCCTCTGACCAGCGCTTCATCCACGCACCATGACCACCACGAGGACACGCAGCATCCTCACTGGTCTACGCAGCTCCCGCTCAACCGCCTACAAGGTCCACCGCACCTTCGGCCTTCCCGTCAGCACTAGAGTATTGATTCCCAAGATCGCCAGTGCCTGACAGTCAACGAGTCCGGTCACCAGCGCCCGGCGTCGACTCACTGACACGCGCTTGACCAGCCATCACAGCCAGCATCCGGAGAATACTACATTTGTCCTACGTCCACTCTCATCACGGCTACCTGACTCATCAATAAAACACTGTGACCTTCACGACCGTCTTTCATTTCGTGCCTCTCACCAGAGATCCCAAAAATAGTAACGTGTTTTAGTAATTAAATTGAAACCAAGTACTAATAATTTTTTTTTGCGTTTAGGAAAAAATCGTCAAGAATTTTTTTGTGAAATGTCTCCAATTAGTTATTTTCTATTGCACATTTATCATACCTGACCAAACTGCCTCAGTAACAGTCTTTTGAAGTTGAATACCCATCTACAGTCAATTGTTAAATTATGTAAAGTGGTAAATGAATTTAAACATTCTCTGTTCTAGACTCCTATAAACAGATCCGCCAAATTTCGTAGAGTCATCGGTTCAATATTAAATCCTTCTTCAAAGAACCCTCAAGACTAGGCTGACAATTTACGTTCAATGTCACTCGCGCGGGTGATCAGTTCACAAATATCAAAAAATAATCAACATTACTATGATAACACCTATGTTTCAGCATTCCATTCGAAGTAAATAAACTAAACAACAATCTTTACACTAATTGATTAATTTTTTTTTTTATTAAAATAATTCAAATATTGAGTGCATTTTAAAAGTGCATCGAAAAAATCCCTCTCCTATTTATTGTTGTCAACGCTAACAGGTAGCTCTCGAACACGGGTTAACTGGGGGTCCAAATTGAAACTGAAATACGGATCATTGATGTCGTGTGCAATGAAATATAATTATAACATTGCACAATGTTCAATAGTAATTGTGCAAATAGTGTTTCGACGTTCAGTGGATGAATAAGGTTTGTTATAAAATTGTTGTCAAGGGTTTAAATTCCAGTTTGCGCAGGTAAATTTCTTTTGTTAATTTGTTTAAATTAAAACAAATTAACAAAAAATACTAAAACTTATAGTACAAGCGGGAAACTGGTAGATCTACATCACATTTGGAGTCGATTTTGTTGTTATAACATTTTCGATTTGAGCTTTTGTTTTCGAGTAAATCAAGTCAGATTTTGGAATTAGTATGAAAATTGTCTTGTTATTTTATTTTTAGAACAAAGGACAAACTGCAGTTGAATTTTTCAAACCGACTAATTGCAAAAAGTTTTCTATAATCAATACACAATTAATACTATGAGTTATTGTTTCTTTTAAATCAATTCTTTGTCAAATTACTAAAATATTGGGTTTTTCAACAGCATATCAGACGAAAACAAACAAAAATATTTTTTTACTTTATTTACAATTTAGAACTAGCTGAAGTTGTTGACCGCTAGAGTTTTTCGAAATCGTTAAGTTTGATCAAGCATAAAAATGTTGCTTTAAGAGATGGGAAAGTGGATGGGGTGGTTTCCCGAAATCTCATGTAAATAATGAATTCCTCTTGTTTTGGTGGTCAAGTTTACAAAATTTCGTCAGTCGCGGTATAAATTTATAGATTTGACTCGCTCCCATTCGCTCGTGAGATTTGTTTTCTTGTTTTCTTACTTTTCTTATTTTCTCTGTCTATTCGATTTATATTATTTTGATAAAAATCAAATAAAAATTCTGCTATGAACACATTTAAAGAAAAGTGACCCACACAACGTGTGTAAAATTGTGTGTAAAAATGGAAAAAGGAGGGAAATTTTAATTTTTGTACCCGCACAAGCGTGATGGCCTTAAGCGACAGGGTTTTAAGAGATATACATGAGTTACTTTAAACAGTGATTCCTGACATTATTCGGAGTAAAATTGGTAAATAAAATTCATAAACCACAGGAATATCTGGTTATAGTAGTTCAGGCATGTCTCGTAACACTTGTATATACTCGTATAAAAGATTCTATAATCTCCTTAAAGGATCAATTTAAATAATTTTCCCTCTTTATAAAATATAAAACATGAACCAATACTTTTCACATATTGTATTACTGTAAAAATATTTGGCCCTTTACAAAAGTACCTGTCTTTCGAGCACTTATTTCCAAAAAGTGTGCCGATGTAAATAACTTACATTGGCACATAAAAATGTGCCATTATAAATTATATTGGAACATAAAACTGAACTTAAAATATGTTCGAATTTCCGTTCGAAAATGGTTTTACTAATTTTATTACTGTCTTGGCAAAAGAAAAATGTGGAAAATTTGGCAGGCAAAAAACATTGTTTCAAAAGAGTTAAAGAGAAATGTCTCTGCAACAAAACTGAAGAGATAAAGCGAAGAAGCGTTATGTGGTCTTGTCCGTGTACCCGAAATAAGCACTTATAACGGTGGCGCGATGATATTTATGCATAAAATAAATAAATAACCGGTTACCAAAATAGTTTTTTAAATAAAATTACTTACAATAAGATTATTCACGTACATAACACAGGGAAATGCAATGAAAACAGATAAAGATATTTTCAAAATAGTTTACTATACCAATACATAAAATATTTAACCACATTAAACAAATAATATAATATGTTGTAGTATGTATGTAAGTTGTAATAAATAACTCTTTTCTAAACATAAATATACAAATAAGTAAAATAAACATCGAAGTCCTTTCTTAAACAGATAATCAATTTCTATAGTCTGTCTTTTTTACATTAACTCCACACAGGAGGCCAAAACGAAAAGAATTTATATGTCATCTTTAGGGATGGTGTGTGAATGGTCTTTTTGAGAAGAGGAAGAAGTGAACATGGGTCTTGAAGAGACCCTGTTGAAAGAGAGGGGAAACACAGAGACCGGCAAATCGTTCCATAGCCGAACTGCAGAACAAGTCGTAGAAGCGACGCGTTCTCATGTGATAAATGTCAACGGTGTACATTGTACATAGCGTGTTTCCCGACTATGCACCGATTGCCGAAGGGATCAATGCGGGCCCTTGACTATCAAGCTGGAGGTCGGCGTGAGCAAGTAATTTTTTGATTTATTAATTTGTATTATAATGTACAGGGTGTATCGGCAAGTACCCGACAAACTTTAACCAGCTATTCCTTAGCACATTTGGATTAAAAATTGTTATCGGCACTTTGCTGTCCGGTAACATTTTTTTTCCATTAAAAACAAAAAATAAATAAAAAATCCACACTCCGTCACTGTCATTTGCATTGTTTCTCGTGTTCAAAAGCTGTTATTAGCAAGTGTGTCAAAAAGTGTCCTCGCTCTTTCGTACACACTAAATAATAATAGTTAAAAATGAGACGAATGGTGCCGTGCCATTTCGTTGTGATTGTAAAAGCGCGCCAACGTAGGTACGTACGTACATTATTCAACAAAACTCGAACAAAATATTGCCAGACGGGTTTTCAAACTTTGACAAAGGATAAAACATTGGTGACATGTGGTGAAAATATGAATAATACATTTTTTTTATGTTACCAGACAGCAAAGTGCCCATAACATTTTTTACTCCAAATGTGCCAAGGAATAGCTGGTTAAAGTTTGTCGCGTACGTGCCGATACACCCTGTTTTGTATATTAGAGTGGAAAAGACACTCAGCATCGAACTGGTTGAAGACCACCATTCTTAATTGAAACGTTGCTTGAAATAGCTTTGGCCGTGTTTGGTGACCCAACCTGAATAGGCAACTACTTCCCCACCTTTGTTTTCCCCATTCCTTCCCCTCCGTACTACCTTCAGCCTCACTACATGTCCCAATCGGGGATGCCATGGTCACCCTGGCTCCAAAAGGTTGGAATGGTTGGGAATCTTGTGCGGTTTCACATAAAAAAATAATTAAAGTTCCTTGGAGCATCTTCCATTGTAATACCGGTAGACCCGGTAGGATTGCAATCCGTTTATTAAGAGAGATCTGAGGCTTGGAGTCGAAAGGTTCAACATAAATTTATAAAATTGGCGTAAATCACACTTCTAGGAATTTTCTCTTCAGTGGCAACAAATAAATGCAATGAAAAATTACATATACGGTTATATTCCTCAATAAATAAGAAAATTCCTAAAAGAATTCTATAGAACCGTTTTGTGCTGTTACTTTTTGTCATTAATTTCTTTATTTATTTTTTATTTTTCCATTGTAATTTATGTTTTCGTACATAACGAGGAAATTTCTTATTAGATCGTGTCGGACAATAAAAGTTGATACTTTCTGGAAAATATTCTTTTTAAAACCATTGTTTTGATACGAAAGAAAACTGACCGAAACCGACGGGCACATGGAAATTATTTTTGACGATTTCACGAAACAGCATTAGAATGTTTGTGATAATGTCTGGTTAAAAATAAATTCAGAGATAAAAAATATTTAGAAAACAGTGGATGATTTTTATACAGCCACTATCCGATGTCTACTCGGCGTTATGAAAGTTTTGGAGGAAAGTTTTAAAGTATTGAATTCTATTGTAATTGAAAACTGGGTGCATAAGGTCGCAATAATATTATTGTAACAATTGACGGCCGGCATAGTCCAGTGGTAACGCATTGGACTGCCATTCTGAAGGTCGCGGGTTCGAACCCGGCGTGCGCAAATAAATTTTATTTGATTAATTTGTGTTATTTCACAATAAATTAATTAAAATAATATATAGTATATTTGCGGCACGTTCCAGAGTGGAAGATACTACCAGTATCGCCCTGGTGTAAGACCACCATTCAGAATTGAAACGTTGCTCCAAATGGCATTAGCCGTGTTTAGTGACTAGATCTGAATAGCCAGGTACTTCCCCACCTTCCTCTTTCCCTTCCCCACTTACCTTCAGCCTCACAACATCCCCCAATTGGGGATACCATAGTCTCACTGGCTCCAGACGGGAGCAGTTGGGACTCTTGTGAGGTATTCACTATAAAAAATTGGAAATTTTTACTTTTTAAAAGTATTTGTTTCACTTGATGGTGCCATTTCTGCCTTGGGCGTCTTTGACTTCTCCTTCCTTCAACTTGTACGTCATACATTCTCCTTACAGCCTATTCTTTTTTCATCACATACGCCACATTTTAACACAAATAAGTATTTGATTCGTTCGATCGTGCTGTCTCCTCGTGTATCCCTAACTTTGTCTACCATTAATTAATGTATACCACATCATCACCATTATATTGACTTTTATTCAATTCCAAATCTCATTCCAGTGCAGAGATAATGCGTTAAGTATTCCTCGAACGTCCCCGACTACTTCTACCATTCTAACTGCACTCTAAACACATCTGAAACTAATAAGAACAAAGTTTGAAATTTTCAGAACAATCCGTTCAACAGTTTTTTAGTCTACATGGCACAAGCAAAGAAACATTCATATTTATATATGCGGAAGATACACATCAAATAACGGTATCTATATATATGTGCACGACCCATAAATTTGTTTTGATAACCAACTGAATAAGCCTTTAGATAAAATACATAACAAAGGTTAGTTGAGCCTCGTTCGTAGTAGAAGTTTCGGATATTGATTGCGTTGAACCGGACTGGTTTTCGATTGAATAATTTGCTTCAATTATTGATAAAGGAATTAGGAAACCCAAATTTGTGGTACAAAAGATCTCGTATTCAACAGTGGTAGCTTTAATAGCTGCGTTGTAAACCCTCGCCTTTTCTCATTAACGAGCATTATATATTTTATTAAAACTATTGTACGATAGATAATTCAACCATTTAAAGGACAAAACTTTTTGTCTTAATATTTGGAAAGATGGGTGAATAATTTTTTTTTGGTTTAAGGCGAAGCTTAATGCCAAATCATTATTTTGTTTGATCTTTATAATGAATTGGTGTACATTATGAGTACCAAAAATATGCTTTGAAACATTGAAGGTTTTCCTATCGTTTCGCTTGAGTATAATACAAATAAAATAAAAATTACTCAATACAAAATATAAATGTAAACTACGAAAAAAATTTTTACAATAGAAATGTATGAACGCATAAAGGAAACAACTTTAAAAAATACAGTATTTTAGCTAAGATTATCTGTGACAGATTCACTTGGTTAACTTTTTTGCTTTCTTATAAAATTATTTACAAAATAAATAAAAACCAGTTTTGAGCTTGAAATCTAAAGTTACTACACTCCGTTTGTCAAGCGATTTTGATGCCCATTACCTAAGTTATAAGGAATACTAAGAATATACACCTTTCTGGCTTGTAGCTTCCTCTTAACGACTACTTCATGCATATCAAGTGTTTTAAAATTTTCAATCGATAGTGCCATTCCTCTGCTATGCTGTGCTAGAACATTTGTTCTGCTGTGTGGTGTCAACGGCCGACGTTTTCAGGCACTTTTAAATTCAAAGCATTCCAAGAGGAATGTGCTATCAATGAGTTATGCACCGTAAGATTCTAATATCATATCAATTAAATATTCCAATTGGGTACCGCCGCCCCGGGAATCATTTATTGGATATCCAACAGCCCTGCCATTGGTCACCCAAAGTTGTTGACTTAGCAGGGGTGCCCGGGTTCATCGAGTGAGGTTTGTCTATGTCTTGACGGTGGATGCATCTACCCACTTATTGCGTGGCGGGCAGGATCGGGAGAGACTGGTTGAGGGAGACCTTTTGACCACTCCAGCAGGACTCTCAACTCATCGCCTTGCTCCGCATTAGGAGGGATTAAAAGACCCTCCACACAGCATCCCCAAAGATAACAAAGGCTCTGAAGGTGAAGCTAATGTAAAAAAAAATCCGGCATGAAATTATTCACATCAGGATAAATGCAGGTAACTCCATTAATGGAGGACTGAACGCAGTTGGCGCTAACAAAAAAATGTCCAAAGAAGCGAAGCTATCAGTCCACAATGGAGTGTTGGTATCTACCCTGATGTATGAAAGTGAGGCATGGAACTGGCAGAGAAAGGATGAAAGTAGACTGAATGCTATAGACATGAGATCCCTGAGACGAATGTGTGGTAAAACCATGTATGATCGTGTGAGAATTGTAGAGATCCGCAAAGAATGCAAGGCTGATGTAAGCGTAATGAGTAAGATTAAGAAAGGGACGCTTAGATTGTTTGGGCATGTAGAGCAAATGACCGAAGAAAGGAGTATAAGGAAAATATATGACGAAAATGTGAATGGTAGCAGTGGTCGGGGACGCCCGAGGAAGACATGGCACGATCAAGTGAATCAGAAAGTTGATTCGGGCTATGTCAAGAGTCAGAGTAATAAAAGTATGCATGAGAAGATGAATTAATGTAAATGATTCAAGGATTGTGTGCCAAGACCGAGTTGTTTGGCGGCCCGTCTTCTCTGCCTACACCTGCGGGGAAACGGCGTGGTCGTTAATTTGTTAGAAAATGAATATAAAGAAGATCAACACAAACCGAAAGTGCTCTTGTCTTCTATGAAGAAGTTCAACACAAACCGCAAGTGCTCTTGTCTTCTATAAAGAAGTTCAACACAAACCGCAAGTGCTCTTGTCTTCTATAAAGAAGTTCAACAAAAACCGCTAGTGCTCTTGTCTTCTGTGAAGAATGTCAACAGAAACCCCTCGTGCTCGCATTAAATAATTTATTAAGGGTCCGTAGCATGCGGACATACGCAAGTTCGATCATTAATGGAAGTGTGTTGTTGGCGTGTCTTTGTGCCAGAAGTAAGGTCAATTTAATCTTACTTCGAATGGATTTCATTCAATATTTTCAAAAATCGAAATGCTTTCTTGAACAATAATCAGTTTCATTTTGCATCTCAAAGACCTAGGAGTCGAAAGGTCTTATATTAATTGCTGACTTAAGTTTTATTTTAAATCGGTGTAGATCACATGTTGACCCAGCTATTTGCATCTCCCTCTAACATAATTTGTTCCTGCATTCCCCACCCAACCTGTTACTTAATTAACTGTCCCTACCTGACAGTATGGAGTACTTATACATCAGTGACTTTTTTATACTTGATCAGTCGGTTAAGAAAACCTGTGCAGTGTACACGTTAAGTGACCCTCAGTGCGTTTAATTCGAATCTATTACGGAAGCTTGTACAGCGATGACCACGCAGACACCCTTTAATCCATAATATCGATCATAAAGACCAAAGGTAAGTCAGAGTTCTTTCTATTCAAACTGTTAACCATGGCTACCTCAACAGTTGTCAAATATAAATTACAGTCCACAAAACTGATTTGCGTACAACATAGCGACTACATCAGTGCTAAAAAATGTATATGATGACTGTAATTATTAATATTTATGTAAAGATAATAAATAGGCAAAGTTAGCATATTTTTTATGAATATAAGTTGTGTCACACACAAGTACATTCACTATTACCAATAGCTTGCCACTGTTTTTTTTCATTTTTTCGCCAAATTTTATCTTCTCTCCTTTTTTGTGATGTTCCACGATTCTGAATGGTGACCATATTTATTTAGTTTTTAACGCCCATTTCATGTTGATATGGTTTAAAACAGGCAGATTTAAACCTTATCGCCATCTACGTAAGGGGCATTATTGTTTGCGGCTCGATTTTCAAATGTTACACGCGTACACGGTTTCATGATAACTCAACACAGTGATTATTCAACACACATTTAAAAAGTTATATAAAGTCATCAAAAACGATGAAAAAAAAATTTTAAACCTAACCTAACCTAACCTACTTAACCCAATTAAAAAAGTTTTTGTTTCCATGACTTTATATAACTTTTTAAAGATGTGATGAATTATCATTTTGATGATTTATCCGGTCACCCGTGTACACATAGTACACATGTAACATTTGAAAATTTATTTTATATTTTAATGTAATTTAATGGGGTTAAAAAAAAATACGCAATTGAATGCCCCACCAATAATCTTTTGTATTTATTTAGTGATCAATTGAACATGTCCGAAGAAGAATTGAAGTTAAACTGAAGAATTCACATTATTACCCTACATTAGTATTCTGGGCATCGAGGACTACATAATATTATGGTAGTTAGTCCCAAAATTTCTGCACTGAAAAAAATCCTGACTTCAAGTAATCTGTTATTGGTAGAAACTTATAAATAAAACGTAAAAATAACCGAATGAAAAGTATTAAAATGATAAAAACATGTGCAAATTTATTATTTTAAAAATAATAATATTTCACCAACAAATGTAGATATAATATGTCTCTACGCCATCTAGTGGGAAACTCAGCACTAACAAAGTTTTTCCTACAAAAATAAAGTTGTTTGTTTACAGGTGAAAAAAATGTAATAAACAATATTTGTCAATTGAAATACTAGTACATATTGATTTATTTGGCGGGTTGAAAATAAGCCGACGTAGCTTAGTAGTTCAGATCACCTGACCAGCAATCAGAAGGTGCTGGTTCAATTCTCAACGACGGTACTTATTTTAATCGACAGATATTTTCAATTTGTATGGATATTTCAGGCTAACAATAATTACTTATAATAATTTATGTGTAAATTTGGCAAAAATGCCCTAATATATCCTAGTATGCCCTAGTATGCCCAAGAGTGCCTTCATATGCCCTAATATGCCCTTGTATGTCCAAATAACGCTAGTATACCCTAGTATGCCCTAGTATGCCCTGTTATTCCCTAATATGCCTATTAGTATGATTGAAATGTTGTTAATAAGATTACTTTTGTGCTTCTTCTTCTTTCGTATGGTGGGGGGTCAGAGGGGGACATCTAGATCTGCGAGCCATTTTAGGGCCTCAGGCGTCGCCATGTGGACCTCATCAATCCCGCCGGGGAATGAATGGAGCGGGCATTCGTTGACCACATGTTCGGTAGTCTGCACCGCACCACATTCACAAATCGCCGACTCTTTAAGGCCCCATCTGTGCATCATGTGGGCACAGCAGCTATGGGAGCACCTTAACCTATTGATGGCGGACCAGGTTTTGCGAGGCAGTGAGAACCCAGGCCGTCTCTCGGTGGGGTCCTGTATGAGATGGGCATTTCCCACGTTGGCCGTTTGCCACTCAAGTTTCCACCTATCTTCTGGGGTGAGAGGTAGTCGGAGGAGCCTCTCTCCTTCCGCCCAGAAGGGCTTTCGGGACTTCAAGCGGCATGCCGGGTGGGAGACGAGATCTTCGTGTAGAGGTATTGCGCTTTTTTGCAGCGCTTTCTTGTATTCCCTCAGTGTTGCAATTTCTCTTTGTGCTAAAACGTAAGTACAAGGAAGGCTGTAAATAAAGTATTATGTGTAGGTACTTAAGTTTTAATATTAATACCGTACAAGCGTTCCGACATCGCCCTGCTAACCGGAGCTAGTGAGACTGTTGTATACTCAATTGCGGTATGTTTTGAGGCGGAAGGGTATGAAGGAGGGAAAGGAGATGGGTAAGAGGAAGGTTGAGAATCATTTTTCAGATCAGGTCACCAAATAGGCTAAAGCCATTTCGAGCAAAATTTCAATTCTGGTGGTATTTCGAGGGCTATACTTTTTTCCGAGAAGATTTACGAGTTAGTACTATTCGCGCAGTATATATGGAAGTAGGTAGGTGAGTATTCACAAAGAATTGATGGATAGGAAGCACAAGTATCAAATCCTGCAATTGTCTTACCTTTACCTACCCAATGTACCCTTTCTTAAATAATGTCACCATTACTGGAATAATTGTTGCAAGAAGAAGAAGGTGTATTTAATAACCTATATTTCAAACTCATAGTGCGCTCAGTGTAAATTAATACCTCGCACAGGAAGGATTGATGTGTGATATAAAGAAGACAGCGGAATATAATTTTGTTAATTAAGCTGGCATACTCTGTGGCCCCAAATGCGAAAGGTGAGTCCTTTTTATCCTATATTCCAATCTGCGATTATCTTATGTTCCAGGAGCCCAAATATATAATATTGACAAATACCGTCCATTGAGTTTAGCAGATGTGTAGAAATTAATTGTCCCATAAAGTTTAATTACACTCGAAATGGTTTTTGGACTGCACCATTAAGTGTGTTGCAAATGGCTTATCCCAGCAACATCTTCTAACACCAATTCATAAGTAGAATCGCAGTTTCGCAACACCATTTTATGGTCCTTTGAGCCGGATAGTGTCGCGACACCAGGTACCTTCAGTATTTGAAGAGTTATTTAAAATTTTGTCATCTTTAGGAATGCTGCGTGGGAGGTCTTTTTAGAGAAAAAAGTTAACAAGATAGTTCACCTTCAATTTGCTCGTTATGAATATATTATGCTTACCATCGGATTACGAACATAAATAAAAAAAATAGATTTGACTACGTTTGCTTTTTCAACTTAAATTTATCGCAATGCTTAAGAATTGACGCTATTTTCACGTAAGCTTTCTGCCAGAACGTGTCTTCTGCGTAACGTCATTAAATATATCGTGTCTCTGAATTTTACACGAATTTAAAAGGTTTTTTTATACCGGCTACTAACTCTGGCCCGAGTACCAAAAAACGGTATTTGCCTGATCTTGATTTAAATATATTTTCATGCTAAAGTACTTTTAAAGTAGCTTTTAGTGGAAATAAACTTTAACTACGTAAAATGCACATGTGACAAGATTTATACTTCATACGGAAAAAAAGCTTTTTAGCTATTAACACCGTCATTTTTAGTTTTTATTCATAACAGTATTTTTGCGATACGGTCATGGCTCATGTTCTTACAAAATGGAAATTCAAAGAAATATATTTAAAAAGGATGATTCTTTTTTACGGATTCAGTCACATAATTAACTTAAATGGCTTGTTTCCATGTGATAATTATTCATTATGACATTTATCTGAGATTTTATTTCACTCTGAACCTAATTTACAATTCTCGGCTTAAATGTGAAAATAAATTTAATAGATTGCTAATTTGAAAGTTTTTTAAACCGCATCTGAGTATTAACAGCACCCAAACGTCTGTAGCCGATGAGACTAATCTAAAACATCCCTAATTGTAGTATGTTGGGATGCTAAAGGTAGTGGGGAGGGGAAGGAGATGGAGAAGAGGAAGGTGGGGAAGTACCTATTCACATTTGATCACCAAACACAGCCAAAGCCATGTTTCAATTCTGAATAGTGGTCTCACACCAGGGCAATATTGGGAGTATATTCCACTCTGGAATATAGTATATATTATTTTAAATGAGTAAATTCATCGCCATCAATAGGTTAAAGTGCTCCCATAGCCGCTGTGCCCACATGATGCACAGATGCCTTAAAGAGTCGGCGATATGTGAATGTGGTGCGGTGCAGACCACCGAACATGTGGTCTACGAATGCCCGCTTCATTCATTCCCCGGCGGGATTGATGAGGTCCACATAGCAATGCCTGAGGCTCTAGACTGGTTCGCAGACCTAGATGTCCCCCTCTGACCCCTCCACCATACGAAAGAAGAAGAAAAAGAATGAGTAAATTTAGAAATAACACAGCATTATTAAATAAAATTTACTTGGCACGCCGGGATTTGAACCTGCAACCTCCTGCTTGCTAGTCGAAGTGTTACCCTTCGACCTCGGAGGCTGTAAATTTAGACTTACGCAATTCAATACTTTGTTTTTGTGAAACACTCTGAAACAATACGTAATCATACGCGCCTACAAGAAGGTTCTATTCAATCATTTAATTGTAACTACACAGTTAGTCATTTATATGTGTATTATTGAATATCCTATAATTAAAAGTTGATATTCGAATCAAGTTAAGAAGAATTATTTTTTAATCATGTGTCCACATTTTCTCAAATGAAGTAGTAATAGTTATTCGGTAACTATCTTTTTCGGGAAAAGAGTGAGCCTTGGTTTCTCGAAGTTTCGATGTTGAACTTTTCCAACGCAAAGGAATCAGAGAAACTGTCCAAATTAATCGAAAACTAATCGGAAAATTCCTGATGAGTTCAACCCATCAAGCGAAACAAAAGAAACACATTACTCCAACCGTATTCACTATGGACTTGTTGGGCTTAATTATATAACATGTCTTTGTCTGCAGCGTTTCAAAGTTAAAATGAAGAAAATTGGGTAACATTTGCACTTTTTTTTAAATTTGAATTTGTAAAAATTTCCCGGTTTGTCAATGTTGGAAATAGTGATAATTTTTTTACGATTTCCTTAGATTTTATCATGAAAAGGTCTAATCTTTCCATATACATTATAGTATATATGTACAAGCTGTTGAAAGAATACAAAACAAATTCGTACGTTTTATAAATTTTAAAATAAGTATTCCAGCAATTATGTTAAACTACAACACTCTGTTAAATTATATGAATTCGCAAAAATTTTCAGACAAAACAATTTTCACTGACTTGGTATTTCTATATAAAATTCTAAATGATTTAGTTAATAGTCCGGCGTTGCTTGAATTAATAAGCTTCCGGATTCCACAACGTAATACTAGAAGTCAGGATTTATTTCAGTACAGAAATTCTGGGACTAACTACCATATGTATTCCTCTTTCCCTAGAATACTAATGGAGGGAAACAATTATACCAAGTCAGTGGACATCTTCAATTTATCTTTAAACAATTATAAAATGTTGTTAATGAAGCAATTGAGTTATGTACAATAAATAATGTATATTTCTTAATATTCATATGGAAAAGCCCAAAAAAGGGCGTTTATTAATAAATAAACAACTTTATAGACACAATGTATACTTAATGATAATAACAATAGTTTATTCCAGAAAGTATGCCGGGGAAGTGCAATACAATACATTCCATATTTTGAAATAACATGATAGAAATCAATAAAATAATAAGAATAAGACAAAATAACAATACATAGATAGGCACAAAACAATGCGACATAGAAATAAAAAAGTTAAACACAAAAATGTTTAAGCCGTTTAAGGAGTATATCTCCCTTTCTCCTGTCGGGCTATCAGGGGGGACTCCATCCAGGCAACCATGACAGTAATGATTGCGTTATTTGATTGGGGTAGTCTATGCCATAAGCTTCCCATGTGGTGATGAAGAAGCGCTCTGAGAGAGTGCATTCGTCCTTTCAGGAACATTTCCGTAGCGCTGCATGTGGGTAGGTGAAATAATTGGCGATGACTACTATTGTAAGCGACTTTTAGCTTATGCCGTTGGGATGCAGTGTAATCTACCCACAGTTCTGACGTGTTCAGCAAATTGCAGAATGTGTTGATTAGTTTTTGACCTTTTGACGTTTGTACTGCAAAAATGAAAGCACCTTGATAAAAGTGAAAATACCTGCTCTAACGGATATCGCTCTTCTTTGTCTTTCCATGTCCTCGATGTCTTTTAGGTCATCTGTGATGATACGTCCTGAGTATTTAAATGTTAGGTTAGGTTTCATAATTCGTTCGGGCAATGTAGTACGTTGATCTGACTCCAATCTATGTTATGAAAAAAATTCATGAATTCAAAATTTATAAGTTTATCAAAAAAATATTTCAACCCAATTTACTCAAAAATATTCAACCTGTGTAACAGTCTAGATTGAAAATCAAAAGAAATATTTTAAAATTGTAAAACAATATTAGTCTGATAACGATGTTGCAAAATAATTTAAACCAAAATCGGGTCGATTGCTTTCTATATCATTTTTTAAACAAATTTCATGTAGTGAATTCATAATGTAAGCTTAACATAACATTTTTATTATTTTCATCCCTTGTTCTCAATATTTCATTTTTGGCTGTCATTGTGCGGCCTATATCTGTAAACGAAGTATATGACCTGTCCGAACCAGCCTGAAATTATGTTATCCTCTCTACAAGTTCATTCAATTAATATATTTTTTAATGATCACAATAAATATTTTATAGTATTTCTTTTTTGGTAACAAATACAGATAATGAAATCCTTTCTGGGATCTCCTTTGCTTAGGATTTCATGAACACATTATCAAAAAAATTGTATATATTATGTGGTGTTTTTTTTCTGAACTAATTATATATTTACTTCAATTTGTTTTTTTAGTTTAGTTAAGTGATTTCGGTTTCGTCTGTGTTGGTGACAGTATATTTTCTATTTCTGATCTCCCTGTGTTTTTTTATCCAGCCTTTCATTTAAAGTTTTAATGTTATAATATTGTGATAATAATAAAAATAATATTTGGCTAGTTTATATAGCGGCGTTTTCGCGAGAAATCACCTCAAGGGCGCTGTATGATAAGGTTCTAATGAGAGTGGGATTTTGTTGTAGAGTTGAGTACCGTAGTATGGGATGCTTTATTAAATTGAATTACCACCAAAAAATACCCCTTAAAGTATTCATTAAATATGTGAAAGCGCAAAAATATTTAGAAAGAAACGCATATCACGAATATAAAGGGATTTGAATTTAATTGCCAAGCACCAAATCCAGTCTTTGAAAGAAGTGTCGAGAGTTATCTGATAAGCGAAGCTTGACGAAGGTCAACAGAAGCTATAATTTATCATTGGGATTATAATTTCCGTCGCCTTGGCTTCAAAAAGCACTCAGGCCAATTGTGAATTATTAACCTTTATGTCCTATCGTTAAGAGTAATTATTTCATTTGAAAAACTGTTTTAAAAAATCTTTTATTATTATTTTCTTTATATTTATTATATTTTTCTTTCTTAAATAATACTACCTGGAAAAATATAAAAGAGTCCCTGATTTTAAAACGATGCGTAGAAATTAATTGCCCGGTATAGTATAATTGCAAAAAATTAATATAAACAATAATTATTAGCCTGAAACACAAATAAAAATTGAATCTCACCAAACTATTTGTAATCCGGCTAAAACCGGAATTGCAGGCCTTTAAGGAATTAATTAAATTGGAAAAAGTTTTAGAAAAATGATGTTACCATCTGAACGTTATCCCTACATGTGTGTTATTGGCATCCGTACATTTACCATACAAAATACATTCTGCTCTATTAGAACCGCTACCCCAAAATAGAATCAGAAACGTTTTCCACCCAAATACGATTAAGGTACGCATTGACTAACATAATATTATTCAACCACCGAACAAATAATCTGTAGAATTGTGATCAACACCGATTTGAAAAAAAAAATTCAAATTACATTGGGCATGCCCATCAATCCATAGCCCTCAAGCAGGTCAATGAAATTAATCATAATTTATAAAATAAAATACTTTTTGTTTTAAAACCACGAGTTTTTAATATTTTTTAGAACCAACCGGTTTCGCTTTACTCATGCATCTTCAGGGTAAAAATTATTATTATACAAGAAGTACAAAGAGTGATATAAATATAATAGAGGGAGAGGGAGGCAACATGATATATATATTAGTTTGTCGTCTTTATCTAAGCCATTCAGGAACTTATAAATTAAATTGTAATAATTGTGCGGCATTTTATATCGGCAAGACAACACGTAATGTCAATATTAGGATTAAGGAGCATCTTCGCTGTCTCAATAATAACGGTTTCTCTGAATTTGCCAATCACCGCCGCTAATATTTTACATACAAACGGGCATGGTAACAGACTCAATAAATTAGAAGCACTACAAATAAAAAAAGCTGTAAAAACCAAAAGTCCTATTCTCAATAATATAGTAGACATATCAAGTAGTCCAATATTAGGTTTGTTTCCAATAAGCCCTTAAAAAATTTCTAAGTTCTCCTTATCACCATGTCAGTTGATGCTTTGTTTCTCCAGATATATTATTATAATCCATTAGTCTGCATAATTATCTTTCGGTTTTTCACATGTCTTTTGTACTTGTGTAGATGTATTTTATGCTTTCTCTGTGTTTGTTATATTTATATCACGTTGTCTCCCTCTATTTTTTTTAAAATATAAACTCACACTTTGTACTTCTGTTTTAGTAATAACTTGTACCCTGAACATGCTTGAGTAAAGCGAAACCGGTCGGTTCTAAAAATTATTAAAAACTCGTGGTTTTAAAAAAAAATAATTTATTTTATTAAATATGTCAAACCACAAAGTGATTGCATTCTGTGATGGACTCGCACTGGGATACATTTTTTTTTATTGTTGATTTATTATGGTTAGAAAGAATTTTTCAGTTGATTTCACGAAGTAGGAGTTTACCAGATGTTGGCCTTAAAGCTGCTTTAGAAACAAGTGTTTAGATTTATTAGGGTAGAGAAAAAAAAATAGGAACATGCACTGTATCGTCGCAGACCTCCGTGATGGTCGTTTGAATTCTTAGATTTTATTCAGTGGGGTAGTAATGGATTTGCCAGAGTAGGGGGGGGATAGGAAAAAAAAACCTAACGAGATCGATAAGAAACAATTCAACTAGGTTGAGCAATGCTACTAAGTGGCTTTCTAAGTATGAAATACGCCGTTAAATATAGTTACGTAATTTTCTAAGGATTCAGACGAATTATAATTATGAATAGCGAGGTAAATAACATTTTAACAGGACGAGTTTGGAATTTGCCTAATTAAATTAAAATCTCGCAAGAAGATTAAAAAAATAAAACTATCACATCATAATTATTTACTACATTCTAGAATTAGGTTGGCAATTTGAAAAGAGGCTAAAAACTGGTGGGCCAACACGCCACTGGACTGGGGGTAGTCAAGTTTCATCCTTTGAACAAAGAATTAGACATTTTACTGGAGAAGTAACAATTTATTGGTTTTGAAACGATTTAAAATTAATGTGACAGGTTCTAGGGCCATAATTGATGTGTTCCTTTAGTGCATTTCTGTCTTTTGAAAACAAAAAGCTTTCAGAATTCAAAAGAACATAAATTAGAAATCGCATATGGTGATTTGGGGGGGTTGGTTTGAGAAGGGGGAGTCTGGATTTGAAAGCGCGGGGAGACGGTCGAGACAGTCAGCGTTGAAGATCGGAAGGAGGAAGTCGATAGTCGTGGTTAAGGAGCCCGGGCGGATAGACAGTCAGCGTTGAAGGTCGGAAGAAGCAAGTCGATAGTCGTGGTTAAGGAGCGCGGGCGGGTAGTCAGTTTTTGATAGTCTGGATTTGAAAGCGCGGGGAGACGGTCGAGACGGTGAGCGTTGAAGAACGGAAGAAGGAAGTCGATAGTCGGTGGTTAGAAAAAGCGGTTCAAGACAGTTAGCGTTGAAGATCGGAAGGAGGAAGTCGATAGTCGTGGTTAAGGAGCCCGGGCGGATAGACAGTCAGCGTTGAAGAACGGAAGAAGAAAGTCGATAGTCGAGGGTGAAAAAAAGCGGTTCAAGAGAGTCAGGTTTTGAAAACGTTGGGAGGCGGGAAATAAAGTCAAGGGGGTCAGAGTTTCAAGGTCTGGGAGACGGTCAGGAATAATCAGGATCGGTCAGCGTTTTAAGATAGTCGAGTTAGTAAAAACTAGGAAGCGCGTCAACAAGAATTAATCGTCGGGACGCGAACACGGCTAAAATCATTTAGTGTAGAAGGTGCGGTTTTCTAACAGCATGATTATTTTACTGCATGTGACTGTGTTGGTTTTTTATAATTATTTGGATTGTTGACACTAAGATGTATCGGTAAGTCTATTATAATCTCATTATTAACACTTATTTCCCTAATGTAAACCATATAATTCAATTGTATTTTGAAGTAGGGGTATTTAACTTGAGTACTATAGGTCCGGACCTGTTAGCAAGGGAGGCCATAAATCACCTATTGCATGGAAGCGACCGGGTCTCAGCTATAAAAAAAAGGACGAAGAGCGGTTACCCTGAAGCCGCTTGGATCATTCAATAATAGACATTGTTTATGAGTTAGACTATTTTATGCAATTTAAAATGATTTAATAATTCTCCAGAAGTTATATTTAGCGCCAAAATTTATAGAACACAAACCATTGTATTTATGCAGTGTTTTTAAGTCCGGCGAACGGTTATTAGTCGAAACAATCAGATACCTATGGGCGGAATAGTAACGGATAGAACGGTTATTAGTCGAAACAATCAGATACCTATGGGCGGAATAGTAACGGATAGAACGGTTAATTAAATGCTTCAATGCCTGTTATTTGACAATGAGTTGTCGTATCCTCCTTGGGAATTCAACTTATTCTTCACGGAATTCATAGTATATATTTAATTAAATATAATTTATTCAAACATCACTCTTTTCATTCATTTTTGAATCGGGATAACGCAGCGGATGGAAGCTAGCCGCCGAGAGAATGCATCTGTCTGGCATTCCTATTCTATCAAGTGAGACTTTTAATTTTTCATAAGTTTGGCGGGGACGGAGTGTACGAATTTTCCGAAGGCTGTCCTATCTTACCAAAGCGACAAAAGCGAAGGGAACGAAATTTGTAATTGGCTTGCCTAATAGGGACTTTTGTGTTAGCAAAGTCGATAACCCTGGATACCGAGATAAAGTCTATTTTCAGTAGAGTAGCGCCGGTTTTTACCCTGCTCAGGTGTGGTTGAGTTATTCCCGTAAAAAGCACCGGTTTCTGTCGAAGGTGTTGGCGGACCAGCCTTAGATAGTCACCCTGAATAGACCCCTGTTTCGAGTATTTTCAGCTGGTGAGAGGACGCTTTCACGGAGTTCAAATCGAAGGGAACGAAAATTGCTAATGGGCCTTCCTACTTGAGTTAGCTGGTAGACGAAGGAACAAAGCGGATAAGGGCTATGCTATTCTTGTCTGGCGTATGGTGAGGATTTTCTCGCTGACAGAACGAAGGGATCGTGACGAATATGAAGTTGTCTCGGCGATTTCTGACGTCCTTCCTGTCAAATTCAATAAGTATTTACCCCACTATAGGAGGAGAAGTCATCCAGAATTAGGTTGGAAATTGACTCCGACTGAAACCGTTTGAGCTGACGGAGATCGGATGATTTCAGATTCACGACCTGATGATTCCAGTATCCCTGATCCTTAGCGCCGGAAGTCGAGGATATCAATTTCTACCATTCTTTGATATTTGAAGCGAACGGAGGGTAACAAACGATAGAGCGAATGACCATGACTTTGAAGTGGGGTAAAATCTCCCATCTAGGAAACATTCGTTATGTCGGATGGACGCCCTCATCCAAATTAAATATTGAAATGACTATTTTGAGTGTGGACGAAAGACTTGAAGTATGTTCTGTATTGTACATATGATAAATATGTGTCACTACCTCTACTGGAACGAGAAGCTGTATAGACTGGAGCCGGAAGCTATTTGGAGTAGCGTGACTGCAGAGGCGAAGTCGAACAAACTGAAGCTGAATTCATCATTATTCTTACGAGCGTAAACCAGAGGGGTGTTCACGGGACTCCCGAACTCCTGACGTTGCTGATGCAAACCACTTCAGTATATGTTTATGTTTGAGGTTAGTAGAGTGGACTCCTAATTTTCGGCATACTGGCGAAGCTTAACTCATCATCGATTTGGGGGAGGTTGACGCGACCTAGACCTCGCGCTACCCACGTGACCCAAATGGTTCCTGACACCAGGCTATCATGCCACCGGACCGGAGCAGCCCCTTGTACCTAACGGTATAAGATGAATCTTCATCATTCATCATCAACATCAACATCAACAGTTACCACCAAGGACCCACATTCCACCTTCATCACCCTCCGGCAGGAGGCAAAACATGTCATTATTTCATCTGTCGCTGAGCGATATTCAATTCATTTCTGGAGGTGTTGGGATTGGACCATCAACTTGGCTGCTCTCGAGCTGGTCACGTTGATGGATGGGATTTGGACGGAGACCAATCGAAAGCAACACATGTTTTGTCTCTAGCTATTCCCGAAAATACCTACTCATAGAAATAACTCACAAACTAACAATCCCTAGTCAAATCATTAACTTAGAATTTTGTGCATCTTGAATTGAATTGTCTATAGCGAATTTCATGTACTTGTAATTAATTGTCTCATTATATTAGCACATTATCGACTGCAGCAACCGGAAACGTTTGGGCGAGCAAACAAGGTAGGAAAAGGTAGTTAAAATCAGGGTAGTCGGTCATTGTCTTATTTTCAAACCATACAGAATGTAACACGCCTCATCTAAAAAGAACCAAAGTTACCACAACCAATTAAAAGGATCCTTCAATGAATTAATCCCTGTCGAAACAAAAAATTGACACAACGTGACATATTAATTCTTTAAGATTGAAGGGTTGATAAACCGCGAGAAGTTCCAAATCAAACGTAACAAAATGTTAATTCGTTATAACGTTGAGGGAGGGTGAAAACATTACAATTCTACAATAATGAAATTGGTAATCTTTAAAGTTTAATTAAACACATTTTTTTCCATTTTTTTAAATAAATCCTTTTTTGGTCTGATTAAGAACCTTCCACCCCAGGTACTGGCTCTTGACTGCTGTTCATTTTTAACATGTCTTTCAAAACTTGATTAAATTTTTTTGACTGAGGATTAAACCTTCCTTCCAAGGAACTGGAGTTAACGCGCTCGAAACTGAACCAAATCCCGATTGGGTAAGACCGACATTTATTTTGTATATTAACTACTGTAGTATCTGCAAAAGTTGATAAAATGTATTTTTATGGACAACGAGTCTATTTGTCGAGTTTCAGCTAGATCTTCCAAGATTTGCATTATTTTATTCACGAAAACAAAATCATAATTCAAATAGATTTATTTAACAATTGGGCTTCTTTCGGGCTTGCGGACACGCCCACATCACTCATCTGTAGATTTATCTCTTCAGAGTATCCAACAGACCAACAATAATAATTAATACAGAGGTAATTGCTTAGCGTTTGAATGGTTTGAGATTAATCGTGTCATCTGCAGTGTCCACACGATCTGTGTGTGGCTTGCATTGCTCATACAATATATCTAGACATTGTCAATTACTAGAGACTTTAAAAATGCGTATCACCACATAAATGATTTCGGACAAATAACGATAATTTTCGTACATTTCAATCATTTTTTGGTATTTTAAAACGCGAAAATAATATTACTTGTACGTTCTTAATATTTCTTTATTTGGAGTTTTTCAACTAAAAAACAAAGTGGAGTTTTTTTTTGTTTATTATATTAAAAATAACGCAATTCGTAATACATCAAACATCGATTAATGTGTGACAAAACAAACCCTGCTCTCTGGATTGTAAAGCTTTGAAACTTAATGCATTATAAATACGGAAATAAAGGATGATCTACTTTAAAAGAATTCTTCCGGTAGGTAGAGATTGAAATCTCCAAATACATTAATTTTGTCATTTATTCAACTACTGTACCGGTTGACTTGATTTAAATAATAAAAGACGCAATAGAATAGACAACGTAAATAAAGATTTTTAATATTATATGTAGCTTTTTCCAATCGTTATTGAAATATAAAGAAAATAGCAAAAGCTATACCTGGACGTTAAAGATAATAATTTACCTTATTCAATGTTTCGATCTTCGTTTCTTGCAAAGTGATACGATCAGATCATTTTTCTATTTCAGACATAAATTCAAAAAGGTACGTTTTTACTTTTCACCATGTCTTTTCGCTATGGTTCAGTTTGATTATCGTATATATTCTCACTCTCTCTTCTACTAAGTTCAAACAATGTTGCTGAAAAACAAGTGTTTTTGAGAATTACTTTAATAATAATTAATCTTTTTGCTACCTTTACGGTTACAGTATTTAATTTGTTTTCATATGCAACTCTCCATCCAACTCTATTCTATATTGAATTAATGAGAGAACTTATGCGTAATATGCTTTTTTAAATAACTGTTACATGTATGTCATGATGCGCTCCGAGTTACTTTATTTCTCTGTCTTTGTCTAATGGTGCAATAGCTATAATTAAAGACAGTTTTTTTACATTTCTTGTTATGTATAACTATTTCGGGATTGTAATATGTTCTGAACATTTTTTTTGAGAAATAAATATGATAGAATTCTTTGCATTTACTTTCACAATATCCCAGTCCTGACTTTTAACCCTTTACTATGATGATCGTGTTGTCAGCGTATAAAATAACACAAAGCTTTACCGTTAACATACACGACAAACAGTAATGGGCCCAATACAGTGCCTTGCGGTGTATAAAAATCAATTATCTTTCTCATATAACTGTGCACAGAGCGCGCATGATATGGTATGCACATAAGTGCCTATTTAATGTTGCGGTTGAATTTTTCACGAAACTTTGTTTAATTGCCAAAACTGGTAAACCCTTGCTTGTTGCGTTGCAACACTTAACTGACTTTTATTAGATGGTGTTCGTTCCGAGAACTCAGCTTTTTGAACCATTTCACAACTTGTTTATTTTTCTCTCCTTGTCTTATTCCAAGTACTCATTACTGAATATTGTTTTAACCAAGAAGCACGCGAGTGATAAAACGAGTTAGAAACCAGATCAAATAAGTACCTATTATGTAAGAGGTTTTAGAGTATTTTGTAAACGTTCTTGACAAAATTAACTTTGGCATTCTACGTTTTAAAGCGATTGGGTTTTTAAAATAATCACCTAATTATCCGAAATAACTACCCTAGTAAGGAGTTAGAAACCTAATCAAAGAAGTACCTGCGTTGTAAGAGGTTTTTTGACGGCCTCCGTGGCCTAGGGGTAAGGTTCTCGACCACCAAACCAGAGATTGCGGGTTAAAACCCCGGCGTGCGCAAGTAAATATGAATTGATAAATTTGTGTTTATGTTTAACGTTATTCACAATTTATTCATTAAAATTAATATGTAGTATACTTGCAGCACGTTGCAGAGTGAAAGTTGCTCTCAGAATCGCCCTGGCGTAAGGGCAACAAATTAAAAAATAAAACGTTGCTTGAAATGGCTTTAGCCGTGTTTGGTGATCAGATCTGAATAGCCAGGTACTTCCCCACCTTCCTCTTCCCCATCTCCTAACCCTCGGACTACTTTCAGCTTCACAACATATTCCAATTGGAAATGCCATATTCTCATTGGCTCACGATGATTGGGAATTGTTGGGACTCTTGTGCTGTATTTGAGTATTTTTTAAACGTCATTAAACATCATCTAACCGTCCGAAATAATAACTCATTATAAGTAAACCCGCTCATTTTTTTAGTTTTGTTTAGTTTTATTATAACCCATTTATAGACTAATTTATGAAATGCGTCGAGTTGAATACGTTCTTGCCTTGGAGAGAAATAAAATATAGTGCTTTGAGGTGTCGAATAGGTAGTTTGTCCATAACATAATATTAATACAAATTAGGGTAGAGTATTAAGTAATAAAATTATAATTTCCTTCTCACAACGACAAACATATTTAACACTGATAAAAATCTATAAACGGTGTTCGGAAAACAGTTTTACAACTGGTATTTCTTCAATATTACAAAATTTCAAATATAAAACTAATAAAATTGCATCATTTAAAAATAATAGAAAATTCAGATAAACATCAATTTTCCTAACTCAAATATATGTAAAAAAAAAAAATTAAAAAAAAACAATGGATCAATTCGACTTTAGTTGTTTGTTGTTGGGGTGTTATGCCGTGTTGCGCTAACTCCTTCTTTAGCCGACGTTTCGGACAGCGTTGCAGTGTCCATCATCAAGGCAGATCCGGTAGATCCGAAGATGTGGACATATCTTCGGATCTACCGGATCTGCCTTGATGATGGACACTGCAACGCTGTCCGAAACGTCGGCTAAAGAAGGAGTTAGCGCAACACGGCATAACACCCCAACAACAAACAACAATAATGCTTTTGGCCGTGAAAATCTAAAAACTTACAATTCGACTTTATATTATATATATTTTTGAGTTTTAAGTATTTTAGTACATTACCAAAAAATGTCATAAATTTTACAATAAAGATTTTAAATTTTATCTTCAAAAGCACTAGAAAATTCTACTAAATACTTTTATATAAACAGCGCGTCCTGGGGTAAAAAAGTGCACTTACTTCGGGAGCTGTTTCTACATGATTATAGAAGTAGAATAAACTAATAGCTTTTTTCAAAATTTTAACGTTTTAAGTTAGTTTTTTGGTAAAAAAAGTTGAATTGTTTTTATGGGAATGAAAAGTTGGAATTTCGAAAAAAGTTGTTCTACCGTCATGTAGCATTTACACCCGGACATCCTGTAAGTATCAAGAAATAACGAACACAATAACACATCCCCCATACACACCAGATTTGTTTAATAATTGTGGTACGGCTTGATTTCGATTTAGATTAGGTTACATATGTTCCGTAATTGATAAAACATGTTTTTTTTAATAAACACATCAAAATAACAACAGTAATAATAATATCACAGTTTTACAAATACCGTAAATATGTAAAACTAGTTCACTAGGAAATGATACCGGATTAATTTTTTCATACAGTAAAATGTAACTTACCAATGAAAAGAAAGACAACAAAACACGGCACCCGCTTCATATTAAACTTTTTTTTTAATAATATTAACTCAATTAAACCATTTTATTAAAACTCTTAGAAATAACTTTTTCGAAATTTTTATAAATTTACTGCGGTGGTTTACTGAAGTTTCGTCACAAAATGTAAAAAGCTCGCTAACACAACCTTTCTCTCCCGCCGTTCACCCTTTACTGAAAGCTGTGGGCTGCTGGGGAGAATGCAGCGCGAAGGCTATTGTCGCCTTACAGGAAGTGAGGGAAAACTTTCCATCTTCTGTTGTCAGAACCGGAAGCTTACACGTTAAAAAGGCTTACCAAATAAATCATATTGTTAATCATTTATAAGAATATTATTCGTATATTTATATTCAGCAGTTTAACAAGTTAAAAAAGAAAATATTATATTTTTTACTGTGTAAGTTTTGCTAGTCGATAGGAATATTTCGCTTGGATAAACCCTACTGCCTGGACCAGTGAAATTATAGCATCTCCAATTCGGGAAATATTGCGAGGGTGGAGGAATTGTGGAGGGAAAGGAAATGGGAAAGAGGAAGGGTCGGAAAAATGTCTTGCCATTTGCCACTATTATATATTACACATTCTTACTCTTTATTTATTTATTATAGTTATTTTTAAAGCATTAATGAACTATAATAAGCAGTAATTATCGATTGAAGTACTTGTACATTACAATACTTGCGGGTTGGAAATAAGCCGACGTATCTCAGTGCTCCAGAGCACCTGACCGGACATCAAAAGGTGCGGTTTCAATTTCCGTCGGTGGCATTTATTTTTACTCGGGAGATATTTTCAATTTGTATGAATATTTCAGGCGAGTAATTAATGGTTATAATAATTTGTTATCCTTTGTGCTATGCATAAAAATCTTGTCTTATAAAGATTAGTTTATCATTTAAAAAATAATTTTTTTTATTTTTTTTTTTTTATTTGTATAAAGATTACATACAATATTATTTATACCCGCTAAGCTACTGCAAGTAGCTTGTCAGCAGGAGATTAGTTGCACCTATAATAATAGTATAGTACATAAAATTAAAATAATCATCAACGCTTTAGCGTAGTAATACATACATTTCTACAAAAAAACCAAAAAAAATATAAATAAAAAATTGTGTTATACCTTAAATTTGAAAATACAGAAACAGTGTTGTGGGGAAAAAAAAAACAGTCTTAATACATGAGGTTACTCCTTAGTAGCCATGATTTTAATATTAAAGAGAATTTATTAATGGAGCAATTTTCTTTTAATTCATATGGCAATTTGTTAAAAATTAAAGGTATTGTGTATTCAAGAGTTCTTTGACCATATTTGTTTTGAAACATAGGTACTTTCATTCCTTTATTTTGTATGAAACGTGTATTGTGTACATGATCCACCATTGTTTTATACGGACTGTCAGATATATGCTGTAATACAATTTTTTGCCACATAAGGGCACGAATCGGTAATACATTTATTGATTTATACATAATACTAATGTCTCTCCTCTGGTTATAAACGGTTTTGCTTACTAACAACTTTACAATGGCATTTTGAATCATTTGTACATGTTTTATGTTGGTTTTGCACGATTGACCCCATGAAGTTATCCCATATCTTACGGTAGATTCTGCAAAAGACAGATAAATCAATTTCATAGTTTTTAAAGGCACAAAATATTTTATTTTATACAGTCTTCCTACAATAGACCGAAGGCGCTTACACAGTTTTGAAATGTGTACATCCCATTTCATGTTACAATCTACTGTAACTCCTAGATAGACATATTGGTTAACCAGTTCGATATTTGTACACGCACAGGGCTGTGTGATATTGTTGTGAATGCAGTCAAAAGAGTGAGATATGATTAGAGGTGCCTCGCTATACTTGGCATGTGGTGATCTTATATGCATCAGTTTTGTTTTTTTAGAATTAATTAGTAAACCATAATCATGTGACCACCTTAATAAAGAAATAAAGTCTTGCTGCAACAATTTCATTGCAATAGATAAATTTTCATGGGATATGACAAGTGCAGTATCATCAGCGTATACATAATATTTAACAAACGAAAAAATTTTTGTCATAAGAGATACAAAGATAATATAAAATGTTGGTCCCAAAATTGACCCCTGTGGAACTCCAGTTTTGACATTTTTTATTTCACTAAATTTATCTGATATTTTTATCTTGATTTGGCGGTTGGTTAAAAAGTTTTTGAATAGTTTGAGTGTATTTCCTCTTACCCCTATTGCCTCCAAAATATTTAACAATTTCGTCGTATCTATAGTATCAAATGCCTTAGAATTGTCTATGAACAGTACCAAAACATGTCTTTTGTTATTCAATTCATTATTTATAAAATTAGAAAAATCCTGTAGTAACATTTCGGTACTTTTTTTTTTTTGAAACCATATTGATTGGGATCTATTATAGAAAAGAAGTCCAAGTATTTAGTTAGTTTTAAAGATAAGTATTTTTCGAGAATCTTTTCTATAGCTGGTAGTATACTAATCGGTCTATAGTTTCCTATATCGGTATGTTTTCCACTTTTGTAAATAGGTCTGACAATACTACACTTCAGCTCATCCGGTATTACAGCCTGAGTTAAAATTATGTTAATTAGATGTGTTAATATAGGGCCTAGGATATCTATGTGTCTTTTTATGTCAAACATTCGTATGTTGTCTATGCCAGGAGACTTTGAATTTTTGAGGAGCTTCACTATGCTCACTATGTCTGCGAGTGACGCTCGTGGTATATATAAGCTATGTTGCAATTCTGGCGGGACGATATTTGATGCCCTAAAATCACATTTGTGTACCATTGAAGAAATGCTGTCTGAAAAATAGTTTACAAATTGGTTTGTCACAATTTCCACGGATTGATCTTTTAGCATATATCTAGATATAACATCATCACAGTTACTCTTTGTGTTACGTCCTAGAATTTTATTTATTTCATCCCAGGTTTTTTTGCTGTCTGTAAAATGATGCTTAAATCTATCATTATAAAATGCCGTTTTATTTTTGATTATTAATTTGGTGACATAATTACGAAATGATTTATATTGTTTTTCATAAATTGTATTTGTTGGTGAATTTTTCCATCGTTTAAATAAAAAATCTTTTTTTTTAATATGTGATAAAATATCTTCGGTCATCCATTCTTTTATTATCCAAGGTCGAGCTTTAGGTTTGACATCTATAATTAATCTACTATTTTCATACAATTCGTTAAAATTGGATTTTATTTGATTATATAAATTAGTGCAATCGTTTGTCTGTAGTAAAGCACTCCAGTTATAATTTCTAATAGAGCAATCTATACGTTTTTGGGATAAAATTGAGACCTGCCGTACTTCATTTACAATACGTTTATTCATTTTATAATATGGAATGCTCACACCTGTTGTAAAGTGATCAGCAATAATGAAGTCACATACACAAGCACGTAGCATGTCCGTGTCTTTGTGCTTATTAATATACCTAACAAATATATGATCCAGGCACGTACGTGTCACTTTACCTTTAGCTATGGCTTCCCTCGTAACGTCACTGATACATTTAGTAAAATAATTATTTGAAAGAGTGTTTTCATAGTTGATCGTTATAGCGTCAATATAATTTAGCAAATCAATATTTATATCACCAAATATTAACATATTTTCATTACGGTTCGAATGTTTGTTTAGTAATGAAGAAAGCTCATTTATAAAAGATTGTTTACTAAGATTTGGTGGTCTATAAATAGCAAGAACATTAAGTGTTGTATTATTAGGTAATGTTATTAGGCATGAGATATTTTCGAAAAACATTGTTTCATATGTATTTTGTGTAAAAATTAAAGTATCCCGGATATATAAGCTTATACCCCCTCCCGATTTGGATGTGCGACAGTAACTGATGCTATTATAACCTGGAATTTCGAAAAGACAAGTTTGTTCACTTTTTATAGATGTTTCACATAACATTAATAAATCTATATTTTTCCAACAATTTTGGAGGTTAGCATGTAAAACATCCCAATATTTAGAGATTGATCGTATATTAACTTGCACACATATAAAACTTCCCACTTCACTGTTTTTTTCTACCATTTCTTCCGTCCATTGGTCTAACCTATTAGTTCTCTTAAAGTCAACATCATAGTCTTCATCTATGTAGTTAGACGCCATAGCTGATCGTGGAGAAATCCCTCGAAAGCGCTGCTAGGTATGCTGGGCAGTTCTCCCTGTCTCCGGTAGGATGAGTGGCGGGAATATATAATAAATTAATGAATTGCCTACATTCGTCACATTGTAGATTCAGAGCAATTACTACATTTTTTTATTATTATTTTAATATAGATCATATGGGTTACATTAATAAATACATATTTTGCAAAATATAATATTAAGGTTCATAATTGGTCATGTTCATTTATTTATTTATTTAATATCAACGGTATAAATATACCATAAACAATGATAACATGTCACAGTTAAAATCGTAGAAATATTTAAAAAAAAAGAATTACAAATATATGTGGCATTTGATTGTGAAATGACATTAGAGAGTAAGTAAGTAAGTAAACAAGAGATACAAGTACATAAGTTTCTATAGTGCAAATAAGGTAGAATTAGATTAAATTAATATTGATTGAAAAGATTTGTATACCTTATCAGAAAAGAGGAGCTCTTGTGCCTGATGAAATAAATAAAATCAAACTTACTTAGATTCAATGTTATAATATTATGTTATGTGTAAAATATATATATATATTTTTTTTTTAATAAAAGTTTTTTTGGAAAAAAAGTTTGATTTTATTTATTTTTTCTTGTTAGTTCGTAATACAGCGCAATTCGGAAGAAAGATTATTGTAGTTTTTTTATGTCTTGGTAAATATAATGGTTTTGCATTTGAGATGTTTTAAAAATTGGCGTAATAAATTGATTTCCATTTCTCATCAGTTTGTAAAATTCTTGATATTCTGTGTTATTTTTTTCCTTACACATTTTTGTAATGGAAGTTTGCTTAAATATGTCATCAATATTTGGTACTGGAAACAATTTAAAAGGTAATTTTGTTTGGAAAGTAGAGTTTTTTTTAAGTATTACCTTTATAATAATTTTTTGCGAGACTTTTACTGAGTTTAGGTTGTTTTTATAAGATCCTCCCCAACATATGATTCCGTAAATAAGCAGGGAGTGGACAAGAGCATAATATACAATATATACATTATGGGGTGGTTAGAGGCTTGCTTCATTCACATTCATACATCATCTCATAGATACTCTTCTATTATTCCGACTCCTGACATGGCCCGACTCAAGTATCTGGTTCACTTGATCGTGCCATGTCTTCCTTCCCCCGACTTCTACCATACACATTCGCATCATATATTCTCCTTACACTCGTTTCTTCGTTATTCGCTCAATATGCCCAAACCATATAAGCGTCCCTTTCTTAGTCATACTGATAACGCTTACATCAGCTTTGCATTCTTTGCGAATCTATATATTTCTCATACGACCAATAGGATGCATGATTTGGGCAACAAGTTTGGTGGTATTATAGATATATTCCATGATTCCCTTTATAATCTTAAATTCAAATTAAACCAACACTTTGTGGAATCATACAAATTATTGTAATAGATTTAACGATTAGATATGTTATTGTAATGTTTTATATTATATTTTGTTCTTTGTTATTGTTAAATATTATGTTGTTTAAAATGTTTCTTTACGCCATATTCTTCAAAAACTACTTGTATATTTTTTTAAAATTCTTCACTTTTATAACTCTTAGTATAAATTCTAACTCGATAACTTATGTAAAACTTATTTATAATCTATGTAAAAGCCCCTATGGGCGTATAACAACAACAATAAACAATGATTGCCTATCCAAAATAAAATAAAAAACTATGAGAACTTTTGTCATAATACTGAGAGTTTAATGAGGTTTGGTTTTCTAAAAACTCTAACCAATTGTTTTAGTTAGAGTAATTCAAAAAGTGAATTCAAACATGATCATGGGATATAAAATATTTCCAATTAGTTCGGTATGATAAACAGAACGCATTTATACATGTTGCATTGTAAACAGTTGAATATTACTATTTGCTTACTGGGGAAGTAAAATCACAAAAGGTGGGGCAAAAGTAATGTCATAATGTGAATGTACCATATTTTTTGCAAATTGCGTAGATTGTCATTGTGCTTTGAAATTTATGTTTTAGACCGATAGATAATTAGTTGACAACAAGCAATAGAGCGATATACATCTAAAGTACGCGGAATAATTGTTACTGCTTATTTGACCAATTTCTGCTCTGTTGTTTTGACGCAGCGTGAATTTGGTCGTCGTTTTCCTAGTCGTTCTTCACCATGTACGCGAACAATTAAGCGTTTGGCTGAGCGTCTCGTACAAACGTTCAAATAAAATTTCCGTGAAAACAAAGCCATTTTTTTTTTCATTTCTAACAAAATGGCAGCATTAATTAATATTAGAAAATTCAGCAAAATTCATATTACGTCATTACTTTTACCCAACTTGCGTTTAAACAACAGACCGGAAATTGGTCAAATAAGCAGTAACAATAATTAAGCGTTCTTCAGGTGTGTATTTTTCCATTGCTTGTTGTCAACTAATTTTCTATCAGTCTACAAGATATATGTCAAAGCACAATGACATTTGATGCCTTTTGCAAAAATTATGACATTACTTTTGCCCCTTCTTGTACATGCAGTTTTCTAACTCCCATATAATTTTGACCATTCACACTGTCTCTAGTTAGAGCTCGTGTACTCAACTGGGAATATTATTTTCTCCGTACATTAAATCTAAATTATAAAGCAGAATTTTGAAATATTCGAACTGAGTCCCAGGAAATTTGCATCAGCTCAATGTATCTATTTCAGTTGACTAAACTTTATGTGCAATGTGGCTTTGCAATAATCAATTAACTCTCCAAAACTAAGAAAGGTTGTCATGTTTTTTACAAAGCGCAGCGAAAACCTGTTTTAAGTTTCAGAATGGTAGCCATTTTAATGGTTCACAGGTCTCCGATAATATCTTCAAAATGCCGACATGCACACGGAGATATTTATTTATTTTATTTACTTATTAATTTTCGTGAAATCGTCAGTTTACATTCAATCAGTTTGTACATGAGTATTATAGTAGCCACAATAAAACCAATTATGGATTTCCTCTTTGTGACTTTACCTCTACTGAGACAGCATAATATGGAATAAGTAAATTAAATTTGTAAGAAAGGAATATGAATTCAAAAATTTGTACAAAACAAAAGATTATATAAAATTAAAAATTTACAAAACAATTCACTTATAGCAATGAAGAGAGGTTGTAGATATAAATCAAATCATAATAGAGATATAAACAATAGAGACATAAACATTATTCACAAACCATCAGAGAAATATTCTTTCACGGACCTCTTGTACTTGGTAAGATCGCAACTGAAAATATCAACATCGGATAATACGCTATTGTAATTATTGCACAGTCTGTTAAGGAAAATATTCTGCTTAGAGTTCGTTTTGCATTGATCAACCCTGAACAGGACACAAGAGCGTGTTGAACGGGCAAGTACATTGAATGGAATCTTGTATCGTCGTACTGGAAAATATAAGGAAAGCATTGGTATATAAGTTTTCACCGGAAAGTAGGGTTTTCCCATAATAAGTAGCCGTGTAAATTAATTTATTAATGTTGAAAAACTAGTGGAGCATTTGCGCGACGGCACGCTGCCGCCGTCACCTTCAACTCATTCGTTGAGTTTGTTCGCGCTCGGAAGGATTCGGGCGATATCGACAGCCGCCACACACCATTCCTTCTTCCCGCACGGGAACAATATTTCACATTGATATTAAAAAGAATGTATACTCTATTTATATATAACTAATTGGTAAATAAGGGGCCTGTAATGAACAATGTTAAAAAATGGACGTATTGACCAATGAGAATATGGCATGCTCGAGTTGAAAACAACTTGAGTCTGGTTACACCAGGAGTCAAAATAACTGAAAAGTATCTAAGAGGTGATATATAAATATCTAACGGATACCAAGAAGTTATCATCGTGATGGTTAATTATAATTTGAAGCATTGGTATTTCAGAGATTCTCTGGCCACTTGGAAAGGTTTTAATTATTTCCACAAATCACTGTTATAGTTTTAATTAATAATTTATCAGTAATAAGTCATGAAAAATTTTTGGTGGCAGTATAAGTTATAGATCTTCTTAATCCTTAATTTGCTGACTGGCCCGAAGCGAGGATTTTGTGGGAGATTCACCGATAGGAGCGCTCATTAAACGGGGGAGTTTTTGTGCCAACCGAAGGAAGGTGGCTGGTGGCTAGGGTTAATCTAGGATTAAGCTACAAATGCAAGGAAAGTAGTTCAAGCAATTTTTTAGATTTTCATGGCCAAAAGTATTATAGTGATTTGTTTTGAGATATTATGCCGTGTTGCGTTACCTAGTTATTTAGGCAACGTTTTGCACAGCATTGCAGTGTCCATCATCAATCAGTTTCATCATCAAACATCTGCCCTGATGACGAACACTGTAATGCTGTCCAAAACGTTGGCTAAAGAAGGCATAATATTTAATAACTTTATTTTTACACTACACTACCTAAAAACGGTGGGACTGCGGAAATTACAATATAGGAAATTTTGGGAGTCTGGCAGGAGTGGGGGAAGAGAGATGTGCAAATGCAGTTGTTTATTTTTATCAATGTAGTCTTAAAAAATTGCTTTATTCGCATAATTACTCATTATTTTTATGAATTTTCACTAACCTACCCACATCCTGGAATAAAAATTATTATTATTATAATACACTGTTTTGAAAAATTGTTAGTGTGGGTTAATACTACTAAGTAGAATGTTTTTTGTTATGTAATTTTTTTTTACTTTAACCTCACATAGGAAACCTAAAGGAAAACAATTTCCCTCGGGAACTTTGTCATCTTTGGGGATGCTGTAGGGATAATCTTTTAAAGGAAAGGAAAGAAGTGAAGTTCTGGGAAGGAAAATGGTATTAGGGATGGTGTACTGGACACCTACGCCAGTGACATTGACTGTAAAATGCCGGTTTTATCTCGGGGTACCTTAGGGAAGGATTTGCAATTGAAACACAACTTCGAATGCGAATGTCGTCGGACAACTGACTGATTGGGCCAGTTGTTTGCATATTTATTGAGTTAAAATTCAACAGTTTCTACACGAGTTAATCTGCAGCAATTATTCTTATCTCTAAACAGAAAGCATGAGAGCATTAAGAAACCAAGAAAAATTACCGAAATGAAATTACTAAGGTTAAATCCCATTTGACACATGATACGTGTCCAGTGATAGGCCTCATAAAGGATTCGGCGTCGTAAAATATGTGATAACAGAAATATATTAATTTCCTTAATTATTTAGTTACATCCAACTACTATCCGGTTCAGGTGGGTAGGAATCCAGGAATCCGTTTGTTCAGAAGTGACGGACGTATCATCTATCCCTTCTGCTGCGGCGCAAGGCGATGGGTCAAGAGAAAACACTTGGACAGGTCAAAAAGTCTCCCCAAAGGGTGGTCAGGCGCATCCTTAATACATCTCACCCGTTAAACCAGCATCCCAGCTAAAGCACGAATTGGGGAGACTTATGGCAGAGGTGTTGGTTATCCAATAAGTGGTTCTCAAACCCGCCTCCAAAAATTTACATTTCTTTCACACACAACTCAACACACCCTTATACATTCGTTTCTAATCTAAATAGTGATCTTTCTTGTTTTTTTTCCTGAATGAGGTGCGTATTAACGTATAATTAATTAATTGTATTTCACTTTGTTTACTACCAAAAATGAGAACAAATAGATTTTAATTTTAATTTTAAAATCATAGTTGGACAAATTATTCAGCGCCACATAGAGCTATTTAAGTGCGGAATTATTTAAAATTATTTTAGATTCGTGCACGGGAGAACCCTTTTCAAATCACCGTAGGAGAACAAAATTTTCCAGTACTCTGCTCGTAGTATGTGAACTTCAAATACATTTGCTCTGTAAGATAGTTAATTATTCGAAGTGTGCAGATTGTACAAAAAATTTAGTTTGTACAATCTGCTTACAATTGATCTTAGTCGTGCACAAACTTTGTTTATTTGTATATTCCACTTGAAAAAGTCGATATTGACACCTAAATAAACAAATTCTTTAACTAGTTCCATATTTTCACAGGTAGACATTGCAGGAATACCATCGTGTAAGCAATCTGAGGTACGAGTCTTTATTTCTGGTGTAATAAATACCATAACATTAGGGGATCTTATGTGTAACAACTTAGTTTTCTTGGCATTTATGATTAAGCCAGAGTCATGAGACCATTTTAAGAATTCAATGTAGTATTTTTGTAAAAGGTCTATATAAGTTTTCAAATCACCGCTAGAAATCACTAAAGCAGTATCATCAGCATATATATTTAGTGCGCCCTACTGTCGAATTTGGCAGCCATCTCTGGTCCGGAGCCCCTAAATACCTGAAAAAACCCTTGACTCTGTGCAAAAACGGGCGGTCCGTTTGATAGATTCCCCAATCTTAACAAACGGACTGCAATCTTTAGAGCACAGGCGTCAGGTAGGTATGCTGTCCTTGTTCTATCGGTATTACAATGGAAGATGCTCTGAGGAACTAGCGTCATTGATCCCTTCAGCACCGGTGCGTAGTCGGGATACACGCCAAACGCGCGCCCAACATTTGTACACGGTTGACATTTGTCACATGAGAACGGGTCGCTTCTACGATTCGTTCTTAAGTTAAACAGCTCGGCTGTGGAACGAACTGCCGGCCTCTGTGTTTCCTCCCTCCTACAACATGGAACTCTTCAAGACCCATGTTCACTCCTTCCTCTCCACAATAAGACCCTCCACACAGCATCCCCAAAGATGACATAGGCCCTGAGGGAAATTATTTTCTTCAGGGCCTCCTGTGTGGAGTTAATATAAAAAAATATATACAAAGTGCTTTACATGTCTAAAAATGTATTTAATAAAATATATAGAATTGGACCTAGTATGGAACCTTGAGGAACGCCGGCTAAAAACTTTTTTTTTTGCTTATAGAGTTTAAGAATTTTAATTTCATGCATCGGTTGTCTAAGTAATTTTCAGAAAGTTTTAGTAGTTTTCCTCTTATTCGTAAGTTAATAAGTTATGATAATAATTCTTACACATTTATAATTAATATCTTAATAAAATTATTATACGTAATACAGATTTATATACATGCACTTATAATGTACTATACGAACAATCCCAAGCTTCATAGTCTTGTAGATCACAGTTACACAACAAGACTAAGATCAGAACAAAGGATGATAGTACCAAAAATGAACACATCGTTTGGATAACGTTTCCGTGTATTCTTGGCTCATAAGGTGTATAATGGGTTCAAGCAGCAATGCAGTAAGGTTAATACAGACCCTCTTCAAAATCAAATTACCGTACCATATTATCGTATATATATTTACTATTTTTTTTGTTTTACCATATGTATAACGATATATGTACAACATTGTATGATTGTATTTTTATTTTCTTATTTTTTCTTTTTATATTTTCTTATTTATGTTACCACCTTAATACGGTCATTTCCCTAGTTTGGGGTATTAATAAATAAATTACTACACATCATAGAATCAATCAACAAAAAAAGATGATTACCTATCTTATATTTTAAACTTGATGAATTTAATTTTATGCTAAAATTATTTTCTCCAAGAAACGGGAAAACTTCCCAGTCAAAGATTCATTATTCTGTAATTTCATTAATATTCTAATAATTAAAAAAATTTCTTGTAACCGAAACAAAAATCCACAATTAGGAAAGCAATTCATTCTTTTCTCTTTTCTCAATTTTCCAGGTATCCAATTCAAAGTACGAGTTTGTGTTTTTAACATTTGAAAAACAATTTAAAGTGACTGCTTGCTCGTAAAATATTTATACAATTTGAACAGGTGCCCTCTAATTCTAAGTAAAGCAAAAGCTTATAGTATTTTCAAAATGTATTAATTTTAAATAATGAAGTGCACGAAATAATCAGTTGAAGTTTCTCTTCTTCTTTGGAAATATGAACAAGTGGAGCCATTAGAAAGCTGAATATACTCGTAAAAATTCATTTACAAAATTAGGTTTAATAATTTTCTGTAAGATTTATTTCGTGTGAAAATGCACAAGAGTTCCAACTGCTCCCGACCGTCTGGAGCCAGTGTGACTATGGCATCCACAATTGGAGTATGTTATAAGGCAGAAAGTAGTGGGTAGGGGAAGGATATGAAGAAGAGGAAGGTGGGGGAGTATCTGGCCATTCAGATCTAGTCATCGAACACGGCCAAAGCCATTTTAAGCAACGTTTTAATTCTGAATGGTGGTCTTACACCAGAGCGATACTGAGAGTATCTTTAACTCTGAAACGTGCCGCAAATATACTTTATATTATTTTTAATTAGTAATTTGTGAAATAACAGAAATTTATCCAATAGAATTTGCTTGTGCGCGCCGGAATTTGAACCCGCGATCTCCAGCTTGCTAGTAGAAAGCCTTACCGCCCGACCACGGTTTAGCATCACTACATGAGCACGGGTCATTCTCAACCGAAAAACCATGAAACATTTTTTTTGTTTTATTTTACATAATTATTTCCGACTTTATGTCCGGGTTAAATTTCCCCATAGGAAAAACTAAACCCTTCCACACACTTTTCCACAAATGATTATCTAGTCAATCAACATTATGTAAGTGCATTATATAAGCAAAATAAATACAAAACAATACAAGAACAAAGCGTCAACTCACCAGAGAAAATAATTCACCGACTCCAGATATTTTCATATCAGTTAGGAACTATCAGTTAACTGTTAGGAACAGGGCCTATAAATCCTACTGATCCCTCAACACAAGTATTTAAAAAATCTTTCGTAATCCTACATGTATTTTTATATATAATTTTTTTGATAGATCTAATACGCCTAAATTTTGAACGAGAGAGCTAGGTATAATGCCTTGTAATATTATTATTCAATCTTATCAATATTAATTAATTAATATTCAATATTATTATTATTCTCAACAATTTTTATTTTATTTATAAACACGTTATGTTCTGTTATTATTTTTACTCGTGACAACTGTTTCGCCTTTTAAAGGCTTTATCAAACTGTACAGAAGCCACTTAAAAATGACATTTTGAAATTATTTGCTATTAGGTACTCATAATTAAAAACAAATTGATTTTATTTTTATTACCGATGCCATTATTGATTTTCGATATTTTATTCGGAAATCAATAATGGCATCGAAAATTGTTATTGGTTATTAATAAATACCTGTTAAAGTTTCCTTTCGTTAAAGTAAGGTTTTCTCAATGATTTTTTAGAGTTTTACTAATTGCCAACTGCTCTAAAAGACTGAGTTTACGTCTTTTGTTTCGAATGTGTAACGGAGTTAGCTTATTATATCGGACGTGCAGAGCCAAAGTCATTATGAGATAACAAGATCTCAAGTTTTTACGATGTCCTTAATATTTTTGATAAAACCATTTAGATATCTGCGTCAAAATAAATATGATACTATAATATTATTCCACATCCTTAATATGCGACTGCTATAGTTAATATTAATGGATTTTCGGCGCCACCATACATTTAAAAACTAATGTTTTTGTTTTGTTCAACACAGTGAAGAGATAAGGGTGATCGCTAATTACTCTCATTGAACATGTGTAAAATTTAATGTATAATTTTGTCCAATAAATAGAGAAGTAACTGGTACAAACAGTCACTTCTCATCCGAGAGTTCTCGGGAAAGTAATACTTGTTTAATTTAATGTTTTCCTACTGCCCCTGCAAAAACTCTCAGATCAAGGTGTCAATGTGTGCCGGTGCCCTATTGAATTTGCAGTATTTGTGCGGGCTTCACTAACTTGGTCCCGTACAAATTGGTCCTTCGTGCCGGTTCTACGCATTACGCCTTTAATCGTGCTTCAGTAAAGATGCCTTCGCTTCGCAGTGGCCATAAAATCTCTACGTCATCCGGGGCGTCGCGATCAGCAACCAGCGTTCCCGCAGACCGAGACAAACGTATGTCTCGCCGAGCCCCGGACCCTACTTCCAACTCTCCGACTGATGTTCCCATTAGCCAAGATGCACCCCAGCAAGCTGATCAAGCTATGCTTGCCTCGGACTCCATTGAACAATCAACCACAGCTTGGGGTCCCATCCTGACCCACAGTTTCCCGGCCCCCCAGGAGTCCGACGGAGAAGATGATGACCAACGGTCAGAGTCAACTGAGGATGCAATACAAATGTTGCGCCGTGAGTTGCGCACTCGAGAGAAGCAGCACGTTAAGCACACCGCCAACCTACTTGCAGCCCTGGCAGCAGCAACAAAGACATCCGCCGCACTGCAAGCAGGCCACCAACCTGCCGATTCCAGGTTCACAACTACCCAAGCCCCCGTGGCGCCTGGAGCGTGGCCCGCCTCGAATGCCGGCTACGCTATCACAGCACCCGGGCAAGCCTCGAATGCATGCCCGGTGCAAACAGCGCCTGGAGCGTGGCCCGCCTCAAATGCCGGCTACGCTATCACAGCACCCGGGCAAGCCTCGAATGCATGCCCGGTGCAAACAGCGCCTGGAGCGTGGCCCGCCTCGAATGCCGGCTACGCTATCACAGCACCCGGGCAAGCCTCGAATGCATGCCCGGTGCAAACAGCGCCTGGAGCGTGGCCCGCCTCTAATGCCGGCTACGCTATCACAGCACCCGGGCAAGCCTCGAATGCATGCCCGGTGCAAACAGCGCCTGGAGCGTGGCCCACCTCGAATGCCGGCTACGCTATCACAGCACCCGGGCAAGCCTCGAATGCATGCCCGGTGCAAACAGCGCCTGGAGCGTGGCCCGCCTCGAATGCCGGCTACGCTATCACAGCACCCGGGCAAGCCTCGAATGCATGCCCGGTGCAAACAGCGCCTGGAGCGTGGCCCGCCTCGAATGCCGGCTACGCTATCACAGCACCCGGGCAAGCCTCGAATGCATGCCCGGTGCAAACAGCGCCTGGAGCGTGGCCCGCCTCGAATGCCGGCTACGCTATCACAACACCCGGGCAAGCCTCGAATGCATGCCCGGTGCAAACAGCGCCTGGAGTGTGGCCCGCCTCGAAAGCCGGTTACACTATCACAGCACCCGGGCAAGCCTTGAATGCATGCCCGGTGCGTACACTGCCGGGAACACGGCCCGCCTCAAATGCTGGCCACGCTATCATAAAACCCGGACCCGCCTCGAATGCACGCTCAGTGCACATACTGTTGGAAACTACGGGACACACGGCACCCGTGGCAAGCATTCCCATAGCCGATTATACTCTACCACAGTACCCCGAGCGACAGCCCCAAGCAGCAGTACCTGGAGAAGTGGAATTTACGCATAACAGATCGCAGCAATTCCCTACGAGTCAGGATTTTTCACCACTGTTTCCGCCACTGCCTACGGCCGATGAGACAGCACAGCACACTCACGAGTGGGTGCAAAAAGGCGCTGATCAGCTGTCCCAGATCACCTCAGCAATAGCAGAGGGTTTTCGCACGTCCCGTGCCCAAGCAAGCCCTCGCACGATAGAGGACGATACACGGATGGCCGCCTTAATCGCAAGGCAGACCACGGCCAAGGATCTTCCCCTCTTCCTGGGTGACCCGCTCGAGTGGCCCACATGGAAAGCCCAGTACACCCAATCCACAACCACTTGCAGAATGACTTCATCTGAAAACCTCATCCGGCTGCAGCGTGCACTAAAAGGGAAGGCTCGGGATGCAGTCGGCCCTCTCCTCATGGATCCCGCTCAAGTTCCAGAGATCCTCTCTGTCCTCGAGCAGCGATACGGTGGCGCCAGCGCAATAGCCACGCTGATGTTGGAAAAGGTGAAAAAGCTGCCGTATCTCACAATAGACGCAACCCTTGAGGACCTGGCAGACTTCTCCGGAACCGTCCAGAACTTGGTGACATCACTTAGGATCCTTAGGACTGACGGATACCTGACCAACCCCACCCTACTGAATGACATCACAACAAAGATGCCGATTACGCTACGGATGACCTGGCTGTATGAGACACGTGGTCTTACGAGTCTAGCTACAATAACTCAGCTGGCAGCATTTCTGAAAAGTATGGCTAACGCTATACCCAACAGCGGGATGATCGACCCAGTGCGACCTCGACCGCGACGGACCGAGCAGGTGCATGTAGTAAACGGTGAAGAAGTTAAACCAGACTCTAGACCTACTGAATTTGTTACATCGCGTAAGAGGAGTGAGCCTCGCGAAAATAAAATGAACAATACGCGTAAACGCAAACTGTCTAGTGAAAGTTGCGGCCAGTGCGGTGGCAACCACAAAACTCGCGAGTGCACCGAGTTCGCGGAGAAAAGTCTCGCCCTCCGGTGGACAATGGTGCGACAGAAGAACCTGTGTCGTAAGTGTCTGGATCGACACCACTCACGGGACTGTAAAACCAAGGCATGGTGCGGCATAGGAGGGTGCAGATCACCACATCACCGTTTGCTTCATGACCCACAGTTCGTACCGGAAGGTGCTGTCGGTGAGGTTAACTTGTGACGCCAGACGACGGACCGGAGCGTGCTGTTAAAAATTGTGCAGGTTATGTTGGGCGTCCCCCAAGGAAGCAAAGTTTTGGTGTTCGCGCTCCTCGACGAAGGCTCAACTGTGACACTTGTCGACGCTGACATCGCGACACGGATCGGGGTGAGCGGCCCAGTCCGCGGCATACGGATCCATGGCGCCAAAGGGATGTGCACCTCTGACACACTCTCCCGCCGAGTGAAGCTGACCATAAGAGGATGTGATAGCAGTGACACCTACTACATCATCGCCAACACGATCTCCGACCTCAACCTGCCAGAACAACAGGCCCAGGGAAACCTTGTCACCCCAAAACTTTTGATAGGGCAAGACAATGCTCATCTGATCGTTTCACGGGAAGTGCGCGAAGACCATGACACTACGCGAATAGTGTCACGAACCGCACTGGGGTGGATCGCCCATGGGGGTGTCGGGACTGGCAGTGACAATAAATCCACGACGCTGGCACTACAAATTGAATCAGCCGCAGATATCCGCCTAAGAGAATTGGTAAAATGCAACTTTGCCGTCGACTCTCTTGGCGTAACTGCCGCGGTGAGAACCCAGGCAAGCGAACAAAGGGCCATCGCACTAATGAACACGACTACCCGGCCTCTTCGCACTGGGAGGTGGGAAACTGGCCTCCTGTGGCGTAATCCGGAAGCCACATTGCCTGACAACCGGCAGTGCGCGCTGAAACGACTTCATTCCCTTGAGAAGAAGCTGGCAGCAGATCAGAATCTGGTAGCAGCCTACAGCGACAAGATGAGCCAGCTGGTCAACAAAGGATACGCCAGGAAGCTGTCTAAACTGGAAGCGTCAACAACCGCACCCAGAAAATGGTACCTGCCGCACTTTGCGGTGACAAACCCCAATAAGCCAGGGAAGATCAGGATAGTGTTTGACGCCGCCAGTCGATGCCGAGGGACCTCCCTTAATGACCAGCTGCTTACCGGCCCTGACCTGCTGTCTTCCCTCTTAGGGAATATTCTGCGCTTTCGAGAGGGAAACATCGCCATTGCCGCAGATATCAAGGAAATGTTTCTGCAGATCAAGATAAGGCGGGAAGATCAGCTGTCCCAACTCTACCTCTGGAGATTACCGAACCAACACGAACCTGATACTTACCAGATGTCATCTATGATGTTCGGAGCCACTTGTTCACCGAGCAGCGCCCAGTTCGTCCGGAACAAGGTAGCCGGGGAATACGAACATGAAAACCCGATTGCCGCAGCAGCCATTCGTTCTAAATTCTACATGGATGACTACCTAGATGCGGTAGACAGTTGTCAGGAGGCTGCCTCACTCGTCCACGGTGTGAGCACCCTCCTCGCGAAAGGAGGATTCCACCTAACTAGCTGGGCATCTAACAGTCCAGCTGCCATAGCCGGTGTTCCCACAGAAGACCGGGCCAGTTCCACAGTGCGGATCAGCGGTGGAGGTACGGAGACGGAACGAGTGCTTGGACTAGTTTGGGACCCGTCCACTGATAACTTCCTGTACTCATTCCAAGAGGCGATCACCCCAGAAGTGGCCACGCGACCCACGAAAAGGCAGCTGCTCTCAATAGTAATGAAAATCTTCGACCAAGTAGGCTTCATTTCCTGCCTTACAATCCGGTCGAAGATACTGCTGCAGGCCGTGTGGCGCTCGAGTATAGGCTGGGACAACCCCATTACCCCTGAACATACACAGAGGTGGACCGAATGGCTGAGCCTGTTGAATACACACAGCATTTCAGTTCCGAGACGCTGCCTCCATCTCAAGCAGAACAGCGTGACCCTACATCTCTTCTGCGATGCGTCAGAACAAGCCTGCTGCGCTGTCGCCTATTACACCGAAGAAGTAAATGGATCCCTACAGGCGACATTTCTGGCCAGTAAATGCAAAGTGGCGCCACTGAAGCCCCTCTCCATTCCCCGCCTTGAGTTACAAGCCGGACTCATCGCGGCAAGACTAGCCCAGACCATCCACAAGGAAAGCCAGGCCCGTATATCCCAAACGTACTTCTGGACAGACTCTGCAACCGTATTGTGCTGGTTACGAACTGACCCACGTACGTACTCTGCCTTCGTGGCAAACAGACTGGGCGAAATAGATGAGTTAACCAACATACTCGACTGGAGATGGGTGCCAACCAAGCTCAATCCCGCTGACATCGGTACAAGGGACTCAGATGTGCCCGACCTATCACCCAAAGGAAGGTGGTTTACCGGCCCGGCCTTTATCATTTTACCTGAGAGTGCGTGGCCAAAAGAGCGTGCACCTGTCAAAAGGCCCGACGACCAGACACTAGAGGTTAAGCCTCACTACGTCGGCCTTCTATCAACTGCAAGGAAAGCCTTACCATCCATCGAGAGATTCTCCTCATGGCAACGGCTGATTCGTGCAACAGCATGGGTTCTCCGCTTTGTGAAACAATGTCGGATGAAAGTTAACAAATCTGTAGGGGGCCCACTGCGAGCGGAGGAGATCAAGGAGGCGGAAGACAGATGGATAAAAAGGTCTCAGGAGGACGCCTTCAATACTGACATGACCACCCTCAAGCAAGGCCAAATGCTGCCGACTGGTAGTCGTCTGAACCCATTAAACCCCTTCTTCGGACAAGACGGCGCCCTGCGGATGGGTACCCGGCTGCGAGCTCTAGCGAAAACGAAGTGTGTAGCACGGACTCCCGTCATCCTGGATGGAGACCACCCGTACACTCAGCTCCTGATTCGCCACTACCACCAGAAGGCGGACCATCCCAGCACGGAGAAGACGGTCGCAGAGGTGCGGGGCGATTTCTTTGTACTGCGTCTGCGCACTACAAGCAGGAAGATAGCACACGCCTGCCCCACCTGCCACATAAGGAGAAGCAAACCCTCTCCACCACTAATGGGGGCGCTACCACCACCTCGACTGATGCATCACATCCGCCCATTTACACATTGCGGACTCGACTACTTCGGGCCTATGGAGATCACGGTTGGCAGACATCGGGAAAAACGATATGGAGCCATCTTCACTTGTCTCTCGACCCGCGCCATTCACTTAGAACTGGCCGCCTCACTGACCGCAGACTCAGCCATCATGGCCATACAGCGGATGACTGCGCGAAGGGGACAACCCGCAGCCATGTACTCCGACAACGGAACAAATTTTCATGGAGCCGATGCAGAGATGAGAGACGCTCTGGTATCATTGAGCCACGATGCCAGAATGCTTGATGCCATAGCCACCCAGGGCATTGAGTGGCATTTCATACCTCCAATGACGCCCCACATGGGGGGAGCTTGGGAGAGGCTTGTACGGTCAGTAAAAAGAGCCCTGAGCACCACACTTAAGGAACGGGCACCTAGAGAAGAAACCTTACTCACGGCCCTGGCAGAGGCTGAATTCACAGTGAACAACAGACCACTCACTCACATATCAGTTGACCCACGCGACGAAGAGCCTTTGACCCCCAACCACTTTCTTCTAGGGTCGGCTGGAAAGCGTCCCCTCTTGTCCATGTTTGGCAAAAAGGAAGAGGAAATATGCCTTCGCCGCCAGTGGCGTATCGGCCAGCAACTTGCAGACATATTCTGGAGGCGGTGGCTTCTAGAATACCTTCCCACCATGGCAGCTCGGCAAAAATGGCACAACCCGGTCACACCCATTAAGAAGGATGACCTGGTGGTCATTATGGACTCCACGCTGCCACGGAACAGCTGGCCGCGTGGCCGCGTCCTTGAGGCCGTGCCCGCCGCCGACGGACAAGTCAGGACAGCCCGTATCCAGACAAGTTCCGGAATATATGTTAGACCGGCCATTAAAATCGCCGTCATACTACCTGCTTCAACAACACCAGCCGATCCAATCACCAGCACGACAACACCTGCCTAGCCGAAACCCCTTGCAATGACATCAACTGCAAACACGAGACGCTGGGATGAAACAGAACACGCCCGACGGAGTAGCTGGGCGCAGCAGAGACTGCACCGTGGGGAGTATATCGGACGTGCAGAGCCAAAGTCATTATGAGATAACAAGATCTCAAGTTTTTACGATGTCCTTAATATTTTTGATAAAACCATTTAGATATCTGCGTCAAAATAAATATGATACTATAATATTATTCCACATCCTTAATATGCGACTGCTATAGTTAATATTAATGGATTTTCGGCGCCACCATACATTTAAAAACTAATGTTTTTGTTTTGTTCAACACAGTGAAGAGATAAGGGTGATCGCTAATTACTCTCATTGAACATGTGTGAAATTTAATGTATAATTTTGTCCAATAAATAGAGAAGTAACTGGTACAAACAGTCACTTCTCATCCGAGAGTTCTCGGGAAAGTAATACTTGTTTAATTTAATGTTTTCCTACTGCCCCTGCAAAAACTCTCAGATCAAGGTGTCAATGTGTGCCGGTGCCCTATTGAATTTGCAGTATTTGTGCGGGCTTCACTAACTTGGTCCCGTACACTTATTATTATCATTGAGTAAATGATTGTTATCCAGTTAGCAAATTTTGACTGTATTTTTTTAAAACAGTCGCATGTTTTCTTTGAATTTAATATTAGGGGTCCGCCCAGTTTGTCCAACATGTAGGCACATTGCATCGTTTCATTTTTTACACCGGCGTTTATAAATGCCGTGTATGCACTCGAGTTTATAAAATCAGAACTTTTTTTAAATAAACTGTTTTTTTTTAATTGGATAATTAGAATGATATTTATAAATAAATAAAAGAAAAATACTTACAATTAAAATGGAGTTCTACAAATAGTATTTCAGCATAATAAACAATCGGTTAAATTAATGTGGTTTTTAGTGTTTAATTTTGGTGTAGCCGTAATGTGCCGGATTCCAAATACTATTAAACATGTCTATTAATATTAATCGAGTATTTCTGGTCTTCAATTTCCTCCGTAATTAGGCGTGCTCGATGCATTTTAAATCATATCACAAGTAATTTTTTTGTTAATCTATTCTTTACCTATTTTCATACTTGAATTGCAAGAAACATATTTTTAATCCCTTCAAAATACTAAGAAACATCGGAGACGAGTATCAAAATAATTGCAGGCAATTGTTTACCGACACGTTTCGAACCTATCAAGAATGTATTTGCCCACGGAACCAAACGAATGTACTTCACTCTGTTGTGCAAACACCAAAGAGAGTACCCCTGCATTAAGTGCACGTTGTAATGTTGCAACAGGACTGTGCTGCAATCCCTCTTTGCTAACTAGATTAACACAAATCCTTTTCATATCTGCAATTAGTTTTCTCTTTCAACCCCCTTTCTTTTTCAGAGTCTTTTCAATAGATCTCAAACTCTTGAATCATTACATTTTTCGACAGTGCCGAATCAATATGTTTCGGGGCAAGAAGATGTGAATTAACTAATCATTTTTTTTATTTTTATTGTTGATACATTATTTTACAATATTTCATATTTTAATTCAGTAATGTTGGCCTCATTGGGTTGTTTACCCGTGCTGAGGCCCCCATTTTATAATATAAGAATTTATACATTTAAAAAAAAAGAAAAACAACATTAAAATAAAGATAAATTTAAACTAAAAATAAAGATTAAAAATTAAAATATAATTATCACACTAAGAGAAAAATATTAAAAGCGAATGTAAATCGGCATTTATAATGATTTATGTGTTTGTGCGTGTTTTATATTTTTTTTGTGTTGCGTGTATATGTTTTATTATTTTATGTTATAGAATTTTGGTCATATTGTCTTTTTGTTCTTTAATCCATTTTTTTATTTTGTGTTTGAATTTATTTTTATTTTCCTCAATTTTTGTTTCAAGTGGAAGACTGTTGAATGCTTTACTGGCGTGGTATTTATGGTGTCTTTGTCCAAAGGTAGTGTTTACCGTCGGAGTTTTTATGTTTTCTTTGTACGCTTGTCTTTTTTTTATATTTACTCCACACAGGAGGCCCTGAAGAAAATAATTTCCCTCGGGGCCTATGTCATCTTTGGGGATGCTGTGTGGAGGGTCTTTTTGTGGAGATGAAGGAGTGAACATGGGTCTTGAAGAGTCCCATGTTGTAGGAGGGAGGAAACACAGAGGCCGGCAGTTCGTTCCACAGCCGAGCTGTTGAACTTAAGAACGAATCGTAGAAGCGACCCGTTCTCATGTGACCGGTCTATTAGTGATATTTTGTGTTTGTTGGGATTGATAACAATAAACATAATTATTATGTTTATTGTTTATCGCAATTTGTTTTTTACTGTGGACTGTGATCCATGTTTGAAAGAAGTATTGGAGATCTGTGGTTAACAATTAAAATTTGAAAGGAGATTCTGACTTCCTACAGTTCTTTGGCGTAAGTATTGTTGCAAATCTATAGTATGGCTTCGAGGATCACTGCAGTTATCGTTGCACAAGCTTTCGTAATGGACTCGAATTAAACGCACTGCAGGAATATGTTCACTTTACAGGTTTTTTTAACAGACTGGTAATGTACAATAAATTTTTGGAATATTACAGAAGTAGTTATGTAAGTACTCCACACTATCAGACAGGGACATGCAATTGGGCGAAAGAATTCGGAAACCTATGTTAAAGGGAAAAGCACATACGAGTAGCTGCGTCAATGTCATCATGTACAAATGAAAAAAAACCTATAGATTCATTCAACCCATCAATATGTTGTCCATCTCTCTGAGAGTAATAAACCACCCAAAGATATATTCAAATGCAAGTGCATCGACAACTTCGAAAGCGACCATATTTTTTTTCTAGCACATATTTGGTATACTACTCGTATATCCTAATGTTACTTCAGTTTGAAGATGCCTGTTTCAGATTTATAACGGTCAGGAAAAAAATAATTTGTGGAAATGCGTTATGTAGTTTTTTCGTACATTAAAATTAAAATCCGTCACGAATTTATCAGTTTTAAATTAGAAACAAACGAAGACTGTTTCAACAAAGTTAACAGGTACAGAAATAAGAAATTATCATTATTATATATTTTTGAATACTCTCTCTTCTGATGTACCTCCGTGAATTGTTATCATATTTATTATTCAATAAAATTTGGAGCGAACTCATCTCTTCGGAGATTAATTTTAAATATCTTTCGGAGAATTTATTAACGAAAGTGCAGTCCGTGTAATAAGTTCAAAAGCTTTCAGATGAAGTAAAGCTAATGAAAACCTTAACTAAACTCATTTTAACAGAAAACCATATGGGTCATAATAGTTTTACGAACCGCATTTTAAACATTACTCTGTATTAATTAATTTCCGAAATGTTATTATCCGTAAGTTATAGTTTTTTGTTAATTGGTTTATCTTATTGTAAATTTATTATTTTTGTATCATATGGTGTTTGTAAAATTTCTCAATTGCAGTTTTTTTTAATGATAATTGGGTATCTTTCGTAGTAAATTCATGATAGATACATTTTCAAAAGATAATAAAGAAAATTATACATTTTTGTTAGTTATTTAAACGCTAGTTAATTATACGGATGTGATAATAATAACACGGGCATGTGCCTGGCATGGTGGTTGAAAAATCCTCAATGCATGTAACAAACAATTCAATGAATAAAGAAACTTTAAAAAAAAAGATGAAACAAATAAAAATAAATCTCTTCAAAAACAAAATCCTTATAAACTGTTACAATGCCGAAGAAATTGAAAAAAAATCAGAATGTAAGCAAACACTTTCTTATTTTATTTTATTTGGGAAACAAACAGTAATACAAATATATTTTAATACGAATCATTTTTACCAAGTTGCATAAGCCAGTAAAGTTTCCACAGAAGATTCATTTTATATATGTAGAAAAACATATGAATATAAATAATACAATACAATATAAATACTAACTAGTAGAAAAGGAAAATCTCCAAAAAAATAAAAATAAAAAGACTACAGATTCAACCCATACAAAAACAATACACGCACTAACACTACTAAGTTTCCCGCAACGATCGAACGCTACTCTCTTGGAATGCTATGAATCCTGCGAGGCTTGTATTGAACACATCGATATTTGTGCATAATCTATTAAAGGTGCTACAGCTTCTTCTTATAAATTCATTTTCAAGATAATTAGTATTGCTCTTAGGAATATAAAATGTGTCCGGAGATCGAGTTACTCTTAATGGACATCTGAAATGAATATTTTGTAAAAGGTATGGGCTATCAATAAAATAGTGGATTATCTTATATAGCATTACTAGGTCTCTGATATCTCGGCGTTGATCAAGAGTTTTAAGGTTCATGGACACATTTTTTTCATCATTTCGCATGCGATAAGAGACATATTTCAAAAACTTTTTCTGAACTCTTTCTATGTTTGATTTATATGTAGAACTATGAGGGTTCCACACTGTTGATGCATACTCTAGGTGGCTTCGGACGTAAGATATGTAGAGAATCTTAAATTTTTGTAGATTTTTGAAAACTGAATATACTCTAAGTATAAATCCCAGCATTTTCAAAGCCTTCGACGTAATATGCTCGATATGAGATTGAAAAATTATGTTACACTTGGTAGTGTAACATAATATTCTTAAATAATATGTCATAGAACTTAACACCAACGACATTACGTTGTTTGTATCCAACACATTGTAGGATCGCTGTTTGATATTATTCTAGTATAAGTCCAATGTCAGTTGTCACAAATGTTAACATTTCCGAACGACTTGAATTTCACATGTGTAATAAACCAGAACTGACGCAAGGAAGTCTGAAGAATTTATGTACAATTGTATCAATATCTTGATGCTATTTAGAATGGAAGACCAAAAGCAGTACCTTCGTCAGCTTATAAGCGGATCCGGCACTGTCGGATGTTCCATCAACCACCAGTTCTATTTCCTCATCAAAGAGCATTGATTGCAGCATTCTTGCAATCACAGCGTCAAAGGTTATCGCGTGTTGATTATCTCTTTACCGCGAAATTAATCACGTGATCTATGTACCTGCGTCTGATTCTCAGCGATTGGAACGACATCAAATCAATTTGAAATAACATAACATTACCTAACCTTATCACTATATCTATCAATTTTTCCTATTATATTCTCTGAGCCTTACATTTATAGGACCACTGTACACAAACTGTCGAAATGTTAACTGCCCCGATTTAAACTAAAATTGAAGTCGCCAATTTGCTTTAACAATTGAATTTGTTAACTTATAGGCCCGATAAGTCGATAACTTTACAATGTCGGATCGATAGGCGTAACTACCGACGATTTTGCACTGATTTATCTAGCACTTGACGGCCGGCATAGTCCAGTGGTAACGCATTGGACTGCCATTCCGAAGGTCGCGGGTTAAACCCGGCGTGCGCAAATAAATTTTATTTGATTAATTTGTGTTATTTCACAATTAATTAATTAAAATAATAAATAGTATATTTGCGGCACGTTCCAGAGTGGAAGATACTACCAGTATCGCCCTGGTGTAAGACCACCATTCAGAATTGAAACGTTGCTCCAAATGGCTTTAGCCGTGTTTAGTGACTAGATCTGAATAGCCAGGTACTTCCCCACCTTTCTCTTTACCTTCAGCCTCACAACATCCCCCAATTGGGGATGCCATAGTCTCACTGGCTCCAGACGGGAGCAGTTGGGACTCTTGTGAGGTATTCACTATAAAAATAAAAAAAATTTAAAAAAAAGCACGGTCGCACTATTGACGACCTGGAGGTATTAGACATTCCGAAACAAGTAAGTGATTGTACCAAATAAATAAATAAACCAAATTTTAAGATTTAAAAATAAATATAATAAAGCAAGTCCAGTTTCCAGAAGGTCGTGAAAGGCTTCTCGGCGTTTTGCACGATGCTTTTTTTCATCCAATTTTCACATGGGTCATCTTTTCACAATGATTTCGGGATGAAAACAGGATATGTTCTATTCTATTTAGCGATTTTCGTATTATTTAAGATGACCGACATTATTGATGTATTATCGTTTGGCAATATGCGTGTATTATTGTTCGGCATTTCGCGAGTATTTTTTTATGATTTGTTGACGTTAACGGCAAAGACAAATGACAGATGTTTCCAAGTGACCTATTGTTATGTTCAAGGTGATGCCATTATTTTACGATTTAGTACCCTCCCAAAATATTATTTCTTTTCTAATGGCAACTGTCTGTATTAAATCGTAGGTATGAAAATAATGATCTTATAAAGCGAATATTTTTCTAACGAGTCCCGATATGGTTTCCACGTGGGGATTGGTATGAATATAAGCATCGTGTAAAACTCACCTAAAACACAGACAAAACTATTGCATTAATGTCGGAATATCACTAGCACTAACAAAGATGCATATCGAGTAATACGGTAGATGTTTGATATTTAAATGAATATGTATGACTTCCGCTAAAATGTAGAGATTACGACCACTATTCGTTAGAATGTATTACTATTCAAGCGTGTTCGTGGAAACCACCCGAACAGTTAATCATAATTAGTCGCTTTTATAATAGGTCACCACTGTTGGCTTCGTAAATGTTTGAAATTTCATTCGAAAACTCTTGAAACTTTGCTGAAATTCCTGCGGAAAGCTAATATTTTTTAGCCATTTCAATTATAATAATATTGTGATGAATATTTGCGTTGTGTAATTACTGAGAATGAAGCGAAAATAGGAAAAAATTGTTGGTTGAATTATGGGATGATGCTAGCACAATGTGATTTTTTTTGCAATTATACATGTAGTCCTGCCACTGAAAAATCCGCAGTAACATCTAACTTTGTTTTATGTGATGTTTATGAAAAAGTAGAGTGGTTACAGCAGAGCTTTTTGTAGCAGGCCTTTACCAAAAAACTTGCCACATTGTCCGAATTTAGCATGGAACGCCGGCATTTGGCAACCTGGATGCTAAATACTAAAATTGTGAAAAGTTTTTGTAGTAATATCGGTATTTCCGCTGAAAAATCCGCTGTTACTTCTATTTATGTTTTATGTGCTATTTATGAGAAAAGGGTACAATACAGTTGTCAGTAGCATGCTTTTATTAAAAAACCGTAATGTCAGAATTTAGACTGGATTGCCGCACTTGGCAACCCCGAACAGATTTTTCTTCCTAAATTTTGGCAAAAACAATTTAGTTTGCCGGTTGCAAATCTGCCATCATTTTATATTTATATTAACTTATGTGAATAGGAGATTCATCAAAATGAAAACGAAGCTAAGTGAAAAAACGGTATTAGTGGTTCAATTGAAATTAATGTTTGAGCCAACGATTTTCTGTGATATGAACTTTTCGAAAGATGGATTTGCGAAAATTGTCGGTTATTTTCATAGTTAGATTAATTGATTTCATTTATAACCAAAAAATTTCATGATGACTGATTAATTTTTGCACTACGTCAAAAATATATTTCCTTCCATTGGACGTAGCCACCCCCTGAGAAACGTAGGCAAAAAGGAACGACGAATGTACTTAAATATTTAATAAACGCAATGTTAAACTCAAAGTCTTTATTTTATTTAACTTAAACTAAAACAACATTTAAGGTAGAAGGACATTCTATGACCTGGCTAGTGTAAATTCTGTTATTTGCTGAACTATGCACACACATTCGATGGCCTAGCGCACACAGGTGTTAAGTGCATTTGAAAATTCAATTTTTAAAAATACTCCATGTTAATTATAATAAGTAAAGCTTCAAAATTAATGCGAATATCCCCTTTTTTTCATTACGAAACATCTATTTACAATGTGAGTAATCTTTATAAATGCTTTACAAAACACAATTGTTTTAATTAATTGTTTTGTTACTTAAAACTGTACTTAATACATGTGTATACTAGGTCATCGAATATATACATTCCATCTTGATTAAATTTTATCTATTTTTTTATCCACTGGTTTACAAACATTGTTCCGATGCCCAGTAATTCATCACATTACACCACCGTGATTAAAATTTTCCAAGAATCCATCTTCTCTTCAAATTGGATATCGCGACTGAAAAACAACTTAATTCAATTATGGCTTAGGCCTCAATGAGAAGCAAATTCTATTACCTTACTTGCTTTAATACAAGCTCTGATCTACCTATATTTTCCCTTGTTTTCCGTACTTAATAATTCCATAAAATTCACCAACTCGACAGCGAAATAAGATCAAAGACAGAAGCCTGTTAATTACAGTCTCCTCCTCGGTCCGCGGGAGATTTTGGCTCATTTGGGATTCAGGGATGCTGCCAAATGGTAGTAAGGATCCTCCGGAATACCGTCGCGCCTCATACCAAGGAATTCTCAAAACTTTTGAATAACTTTTGAACTTTATTTGATCCGTGATGTCATTTATTTTATTCCATTTCTTTTCGTGTTTTCTCCTTTTGGACGATCCCTTCGAATTGAAAAGTTTCTCGTTGAATCTCATATCGGCTCTTATTTAATTTGGCAGTTCTTTCTAAAGGAAAGATATATTAGAATAATTTTGTAAAAGTGAGCCTCACTGGGTGTTTTACCCGTGCTGAGGCCCCCATTTTACAATTTTTTGTGACAATTTATGTAGATAAATAAAAACGTACTGTATTGAATTTATGTTATTTAAACAATTTAAATGTAATATTAAGAAGTAAAATAAAATAAAGAAGTAAAATAAAGTTACGTTATAATAATTAAGACTATAAAAACTAGGCAATAAGTATATAATTGATGGTCGGTTGAGTATAATATGTGTAATGTTCGGGCATATAACCGATTGTTATCTTCGATAATTTATTTCCTACCTTCCCGTCCTGTAACCTTGTCACCAGGAGAAAGGAAGTGCCTTCAGTACAATTTCTGCAACGACTCTGTTAACAGGTTGTTAGGTTGCAATTCCGGGTAAATGCAATACGCCGTAGAGTTTCTTTACGTGCTGGCAGAAAGAGGGAACATTAAGGACACCAGGACCAAAGGTAGGACTTTAATTGTTCTGGTGGCATCCTCTCATAGATCCATTCCGTTCCACTTTCGATATTCTGTGAACAAGAAACTCGCGGCCGGAAATATTTCCAGTATATTTCAAAAACTTTCTAAAAATGTACAATTTAGGTATATTTTTAATTCTTTTGACAAAAATTTATTTTTTTGTATAGTCTTTTTTGTTCTTGCTGGGAAGTAAGAGCTTCACAGATGTACTCATAGAGGGCAGTGCAAATAGCTTGTGTGGAAGTCCGCAAGATGGCAGCTAGTAGCCAGTAGTCGCCAGGACCAGTTCCTAGTTAGGTCGACTATCAAGTCACCATTGTAACACGCGAAGTATTAATAAATCCCTGATTTAACATAAAGAACCTATTATCTAAAATCTCCTTCCACGATGAGTTGGTGAACTGTTTGTGGAAACACAACAGTTGCATATCTTAATTTTTTATGTGATTTTTTTTTGTTTGTTTGTGAATGATAACAAGCAAATAACTTTAGATTTATTATTAACGCATTTCCCTATCTTAACACTGCAGGCACAGAATAAACAGTATTTTTATTTGGGAAATTTATTTTACACTATTTAGTGTGATAATTTTTTCAAACATTTAGTATTATTCCCAAATGAGTATAACACACTTCAAACTAAAATTCTATTAATATATTTTAATATTATCAATACATTACACCTAAGATTAAAAAAAATAATTGTTTAAAAACAGTTTATAAAAGCGTGAAAAGTAGATATTGTATTGAATGGCAATCTCAATAACGTTTTAGAGTTTCCTGAACATTTTACCCCGTTGCATATACACATTCTTACTAAAAAAAAGGTTGTGTAAGTATTACGCGGCGCGTAAGGTTAAGAATATTAAAACACTTGACTTTTTACAAAGGCGATTGTTTGGTTAAAACTGTCTTAAGGCCCCGTAATAAGCGTTCAAAGATCGTTTGAAAAGGAGATATGCAAATACGAATGTTGAGGGAGTGCGCTAATATTAAAAAACGATAACAATTAAGCGAAAATGGTAAAAATATTTGTTTGAAGCAAAGCAAAAATCTCTCGAAAAATCCTTTAGTTGCATTTAAAGTTACACTGTGAATGTTTTCATGCCTATAAAATATTAAATAATGGAACAAAAAGTTTTTTGTTAATTTTCGGAGCTTACTTTGCAATTTTTTTCTTTCGAGGGAATTTTATAAAATTAACGTTTCGGCATAACAAATGTATAGATATTATCTAAAAAAATAACATATATTTTTTTGGAACTTAAAAACTTTAAAAGAAAAAAGAGTTAAAGAGAAACTTGCTATAAATCTGTAGAAAATATTTTTAAATATGACTCCCGGACCGAGGTATTCCCCTAACTCAAATGTTATCGGCCCACATATGGAAAAGGTCATTGGCCCGTCTCCTTCTTACAGCTGGTAGATAATCCTGTCTGGCGTATTCCTGTAATGAAATACATTATTTGGATGGCAGGTGTTGTAAACCTGGTATTGAACATTGTGACTGGATTCCTGTAATAATACATTATTTGTATGGCAGGTATAATAAACCTTCTTCTTGTTCCTCGGTTGCATCTGTCCTTTAAAGGGTCTTCTGAAATTTAATAAATAATATAAAGAAACTCACCCTGTCAGACATTTCCCAATCCCAGTACGAAGCTTACTTGGTTCTACCCTACATAGCTAAATTAGTTTAGTTTAAATTCTCTCTCGGCATTCCTTCCTCTTTTTAGCGAAGTCCTTGCAATTTGCTCAGTTTGATTGTCTCCTCCCTACGTCTATAGAAGAGTAATTAAATAATTCTGTAAATAAAATTGTACCTCCCTAAAACCTCTGTCAGGATTCGAACCCGCAATCTTATGATTTATCCCAGAACTACATAATCTCTTATTTAATGATTTGTTTGATTCTTTGGTTTACGGTCTCTGTGGATAGGACGCCATCTCGTTAATTATTAATTCCTCCATAGCTCGATTAACCGATATGGTATAACACTTCCTGCTACTAAATACGTTCACTTTGTTTTAAGACGCAATTATTATTATTATTATTATTTCTATGTTTTTCAGATAAGTAATTTTGTTTGAGCTGTTTACGAAATCACTTTTAACTTTCCACTTTTCCACAAATTAACACATTTTATAATATAATCGATATAGCACAACATTCAATTGTATCCTCACTGAGTCCAACCATTTTCACTTCACATAAACACCGGTTCAATAATATTTCACACTAATTTAAATTTAACAATATTTTTTAACACCATCTGAATTCACCGACTAAAAGTAATTTCACACATTTTTTAATCACCACTGATTTTAATTGATTTCTCAGAGCTCTCTCCCTATTGGAGTTTAAGCCCTGACTGTTTTCGTCCTGCAATATCCTCTCTTTTTCCCTTACCGTGGGAACGTGTTTACTTTAAACCACTTAATCAATTATCCCAACTCACGTCTAAAAGCGTTCATCTTATTTTCAAAACACGCTGCAAAGGTCTACAATTCCGTGGTAAAGAATTCATAACTCTGTTTGAAGGGCATGTCTGTCGTATTTTATGTTGTTAATCTAAACAAAAAAATTTTTGGAGTACGTGCGTCTCGTTTATATTATGTATGTGTTCAAACCATCACAGAGTTTGTTAACAAAAAATTCCACATTGGTAATGCGAGTTCGTGGGTATAACTGGAATAGTTATCGCACACCCAATTTCTACCGATTTATTAATTTTCTCGTTGACTCTTTAAGTTTTTAAGTTACAAAAAAATACATGTTATTTTTGAAGATAATATCTACACATTTGTTATGCCGAAACGTTAATTATATGAAATTCCCTCGATAGAAAAAAATTGAAAAGTAAGGTGAAAATTATTAAAAACACGTTTTGTTCTGTTATTTAATATGTTAGACATGAAAAAATTCAGTGTGTCTTTAAATATAACTTAAGCATTTATCGGGAGATTTTTGCTCTATTTGAATGCAGTATTAAATATTTTCACCATTTTCGCTTAATTATTATCTTTTTTTATTATTAGCGCGCTTCCTCTTACATTCTTATTTACATATCTCCCTTTCAAACCATATTTAAACGCTTACTACGGGGCCTTAACTACATATCCCAAATCAGATAAAAAAAAGTTCGGGTTTGTTTCCAAATTTAATATTTTGTTACACTCTTTAGTTAGACACTATTACACAGTGTATGAAGTGCGGTGAATGAATGTGTTTTGTTTTTATTATTGCATTGAGGGATGTCTTATGTGTGTTTTTGTGTGGTATATCGCTTGGGCACTCTTAACTGAATTCTTCGAAGTAGTTCCATGTTTTTTTATTATAGAGGTGTCTATTTTTTTGGAAAAATAATACTTCTGCGGAAGTTCTATGACTTTCCGTTAAAGACATCCAGAAAAACGCGGCTACACTTCGTGACTCAAGTGAGGACGATCGCCCGAAAATAAATATATCGTAGAAAACAGTTTTGCGTGATATATACCTGGGGTTCAAGGTATATATCACGCAAAGAGAGGCGTACTCTAAAGAACTGCGTAAGTATCTACATACGCAAAGTACAAAACCATTTAGCACTTTTGCAGCCATAAATTCGTTATGGTAGCCAAAAATGATTTTGGGTCTAACACTACCCCCAAATCCTTGGCCTCGGTCTTGTGCCGTTAAGGGCATTGAAAAATAAATTGAAACGCCCACCTCTAATTCATACCCGACTTGCAACGTACTATCTCTCATTAAAACACCATTCAAAGGGGTTGGATCTCCAGTATCTGAACATTTGCAATGCTTGATTACGAAGCACTGGCACACTTACAGAGTAGAACGCCTTGAATACCCAGGTAGTCTTGCTGAATGAATGGTTAAAATATGGAATATCGAATGGCAATGTTTGTGACTTAAAATTAAAAATTAAGTTCAGTGTTTCGAAGTTTGATCGACTTCTGATCGACATTGATTTGAAGCTCTCCGCTTCAGGCGTCGCTTGTTCAATCTATTGACTAGATACGTTATCCATCATTTCAAAAGAAATTGTGTTGAAATTATAGGCTAATTAGTATACTACCAGCCATAGAAAAGATTCTTGAAATACACATTTGTTTAAATCTAACTACATGGAGTGCTTTTGTTTTATGGATTGGAATACAGGTTTGTTACTCCAGGTTTTTTTTTCTTTTTGAATACCACACAAGAGTCGCAACTGCTCCCAACCGTCTGGAGCCAGTGAGACAATGATATCCCCAATTGGGGTATTTTGTTAGGCTGAAGGTAGGAAGGTAAGAGAGCAAGGAGATGGGGAAGATGAAAGTGAGTGGGTACCGGGCTATTCAGATCTGGTCACTAAACATGGCTCAAGCCATTCCAAGCAAAGTTTAAATACTGAATGGTGATCTTACACCAGGGCGATACTGAGAGTATATTCCACTGTAAAACGTGCTGGAAGGATACTGTATATTATTAATAGAATAAATTGTGAAATAATACAAATTAATCAAAAACAATTAAATTGCGCACGTTGGGATTAGAACCCGCGACCTTCGGCATGCTAGTCGAGAGCATTTTTTTTTTATAATCAATATAAAGTTGTTTTACAGGTGATTTCGATATCTGTATCACTGGGATAAACCTGTGTCGATACAGACGTGTTGGATACATAAATTAGCATTTACATATTATTTGATACACGCATAACTATAACTAAAGTATAAATTATAAAGTTGCATACATTTTGAATCGCGAAGACATAATAGAAAGTGTAGGTTATCCTACAAGATTAAAAATATTGCTGATAACAGTATATGGAAAAGTTAAGATAAAACAGTTAATGAAATAATAAATGGAAGTTAATCAGTAAAACCAAAGAGAGTTGAGCGCAGAAATAGAAGGATTTATGCTTGCCATTCAGGATAGAGTCATTAATACTAAAAATTATAGAAAGCATATAATCAAAGATACAAATCAAATTGATGATTTGTGTAGAAAATGTTTGGCTTTTCCGGAAACTATAGAACATATTATATCGGGATGTTCTATATTAGCACCGTCCGAGTATACATTTAGGCACAATCAAGTTTTAAAAATAATTCACCAAAATTTGGTAATTAAACATAACTTGATTGACTGCCGTAATGTAGTACCATATTATGAATACGAACCAAATTCATTTTTAGAAAACGAATTTTATAAAATATATTATGATAAAACTATACTAACAGACCGAGCGATTAGTCATAATAGACCCGATATAGTTTTACATGACAAAATTAAAAAAATAACTTATATCATTGATGTCGCTATTCCAAATTCCTGTAATATTCAAAAATCTGTTAGTGAAAAAATAAGAAAATACACAGATTTAGGAAATGAAATAAAAAGAATTTGGCATTCTCAGACTATAAAAATATTACCATTCGTTATTTCGGCTACTGGCATTATACCTAGCTCTCTAATTAAAAATTTAGGCGTATTAGATCTATCAAAAAAATTATATATAAAGATGCAAAAGTCGGTCATTTTGAATACATGTAGGATAACAAAAGATTTTTTAAATATTTATGTTGAGGGATCAGTAGGATTTATAGGCCCTGTTAGAAGTTCTACCGAGCCGAACCCTCTGATATGAAAATATCTGGAGACGGTGAATTATTTTCCCATTTGATCTCTGGTGATTTGACGTGTTGTTCTTGTATTGTTTTGTATTTATTTTGCTTATATAATGCACTTACATAATGTTGATTGACTAGATGATCATTTGTGGAAAAGTGAGTGGAAGGGTTAAGTTTTTCCTTTGGGGAAGACTTAACCCGGACAACTAAATCGGAAGTTTAAAAAAAAAAAAAAAAAACATATATAACACTATTTCATTACATTAAATAACCAAGATCAATCAGCATCTAGTAGGAGTACATACGTATAAAGGGCTTTTTACATTATTTTTGATCTTAGATCTGTCTGATGATCCAAGACTTGTTTTCTGTTTTATATTTCAAAAAATTGTGTTCAGTCTAATGGCTAGTGGAAGAGCATTGTATAGCCTTGTTGCAAAATATCTAAAATTTCTCTGGCAAAAAGTTTTTTTAGCGAAAGGGATAAGTAAGAGATTATGTCCTTTGGTTCTAGTATCACGAGCAGTTTGGACATTGTCAAAAGCAGTTTTGTGTTTGAAGAGGTTTTCTAGTATGTTTTTGACATAAAGTTGCCTAATGTCCAAAATTTCCTAAAGATTTCATCCTAGTTGCTTGTGATCGGCAGTTTGAGGATAATCTTTACTATAATTTTCTGAGCTTTAGAGATGGGATCAATGGCGGCAGCGTTTGCTCCTCCCATGCTATGATACCATACTCTGTTAAAGATTGACAAAGTGCACAGTAAATTGTTTTGAGCTGGTTTAGGTTGAGAAAGTTACGAGTTTGTCAATAAAAAGGAAATTAATTTTCTAAGTTTGTTTGCTGTTGTGGTTATTTGTTGTTTAAAAATAAATAGATAGATAATGCTCAACTTGTGTGATATCTGCTGATATTTTTATAATTATACATTTTACTTGAATCTGTTTCGTTGATTATTTAGTTATATTATTGATGTACATATAATGTAATAATGTCTTACTGACGAGCTATTTGCTGTAGCTCGCGGGTACGAATTCACATTGTGAAATAATGTTATACATCAAATAATATTGATAGATGGGTAGGAGGTAATCATTAACCATTAATTTGAGACATTCGTTAACCAGGGAATGTTTGCATATCTTTAAAAGAAAATATTAATATACCGTACCAGTATCATTATTCAGAATCTTCCGCAATATCAAATATATGCTTCCTTGTGAGGAAATATCACACAGTTTTGTATACATTGTTAAAATAATGTCTGCAAACTTTACCAAATGGATGCTGTCACTTCGAAATTTCATTTGAATGTAACATTTTCAGCGTCATTCATTTACTAGTAGAATTCAGAAATTTTAAGACCGAATCGAGGAAGCAAACTAATAAAGAAACCCATCTGAAAGCGTTTTGAAGGATCTATAGCCGCGCTTTCCTTCCTGGAGTGAGCTGGTTCACGGATACGGCAAATACTTTATGTTTTTGTTAGAGCTTAATACCAAGCACTGAGCGAGCTAGGAAATCATGAACTTCACCATTATTGAAAAAATATTTTTTTACTTCCAAAGCAAATAACATTACGTATCTATGGTTGATATGTTTATACTGTAGGAGAATATTTTCTAATAACTATTGGTACTTTCACCTTGAGAGGAATACAGTGTCTTATATTGCCACGAATAGAGGTAATAGGCATAAGAATCGCTTGGCAAACGGAGTCTAGAAACCATTGAATTAAACGAAAAAGTGTTTTTTTTATTTTACGATTTCTTTTAAGAAAAAAATAAATTTTGGATACTATCACAAATAATTTATGCCCCAAAGCAATGTAATTTTTGGTTTGTTGTTTTCTAACATGATTTCATAATTTTATAATTAAAAATACTGATTCGAGTAATTTACGTTTATATTTATTAAGAAAAACCTTCTCGTGGAAAAGATTTATCGAAAAAAATTATTTCAACGATTTTAATGGAATCGTTTGATTTTTTCATATCATCTCGTTATCGTATGTCTTGTGTATATTCTCGTATGTCATAAAAATATATTATTATCTTAAGTATCAAAAATAAAAGGTTATTTTTTTTTCTTTTTTTTTTTTTTTTATAGTGAATACCTCACAAGAGTCCCAACTGCTCCCGTCTGGAGCCAGTGAGACTATGGCATCCCCAATTGGGGGATGTTGTGAGGCTGAAGGTAAGTGGGGGAGGGAAAGAGGAAGGTGGGGAAGTACCTGGCTGTTCAGATCTAGTCACTAAACACGGCTAAAGCCATTTGGAGCAACGTTTCAATTCTGAATGGTGGTCTTACACCAGGGCGATACTGATAGTATCTTCCACTCTGGAACGTGCCGCAAATATACTATATATTATTTTAATTAATTAATTGTGAAATAACACAAATTAATCAAATAAAATTTATTTGCGCACGCCGGGTTCGAACCCGCGACCTTCGGAATGGCAGTCCAATGCGTTACCACTGGACTATGCCGGCCGTCATAGTCCAGTAACGAAGTATTCTGGAACGAAGAAGGGAAAGTTCTGAGAAGGAAAAGGGCATAAAGCATAAAAGCATAAAGGGGACGTATGAATCTATTCCTCCCACTACGGTGCAAGGCAATGTTCCGAGATAGTCCTGCTGAAGAGATCAAAAGATCTTCCTCAATCAGTCTGCCACCAAGAACCGGACAAACCTCACCACGTGAACCCGGTCACCCCTGCTAAGTCCTCAAACATGGCAAACTACTTGGGGTCATCTATGGCAGAGGTGTTGGTTATCCAATAAATGGTTCCAGGGGCGGCCATAAAAGTACCCGCCTCCCAAGTTAGCAGTCCACAATGGGGTACTGATACCATCCCTGATGCATGGCACTGAGATGCGGAACTGGCAGGCATTTGTTTAGTGTCAAATGAGACCGATTTTGATTCCCAAAAAAATATGCTTTAGATAAATTAAAGGTTTTACTATCGTTTCGCTTGAGTAAAATACAAATAAAAAATAAATTACTCAATAAAAAATATAAATGTAAACTACTAAATAAAACATTTTTCAAAAGAAATTTATGAACGCGTAAAGGAAGCAACTTTTAAAAACTACAGTATTATAGCTAAGATTATCTGTGACAGTTTCACTTAACTAACTCTTTTGCTTTCTTATAAAAATATTTACATATAATAAATAAATAAAAACCAGTTTTGTGCTTGAAATCAAACGTTTCTAGACTCCGTTTGTTAAGCGATTTTAATGCCTATTACCTACAATATAAGGTATATAAAGAATGTACACATTTTTGGGTTGTAGCTTTCTCTTAATTAATTTTACGCAAGTGATCAAGGTATACAATTTTATTCTAACATTCTTGAAAGCACAAACACTAAAAATATTAAATGGGGCTTTACTTGTATTATTTCTCAGCGAGTATTTTGCGCGTTTTGGAACGACCGTGAAATAACATTTACCTTTTCACAAAATAATAATATTAGGTACAACATGTTTCACCTTGGTGTAAAACTTGGAAACCCTCCAAGCTTAAAACCTTTCGGGTATTTTTAGTAGACGGTACATCGATAGCAGTAGAGCATTTTTTTGTACTTTACGGCACAAACTGAGACGTTATATCTTATTTTGTATTACTGTGAGATGTATGATTACAGCCGTGTTAGAAAGAGGCGACACCACGCTTTATATTTTCATTTAAAAGTTTACAATAGACATGTTTAAAAAAATGTAATATATTTTAAAAAGTCATCAATCAATCAATTTCTTAGATGTTTACGAAAGACTTGTCAAAGATCATGAATTTTGTATTAATTGTATTTAAATTATAATTATATTTAAGTGATTTTTTTTTTTTTTTTATATATTTACTCCACACAGGAGGCCCTGAAGAAAATAATTTCCCTCAGGGCCTATGTCATCTTTGGGGATGCTGTGTGGAGGGTCTTTTTGTGGAGAGGAAGGAGTGAACATGGGTCTTGAAGAGTCCCATGTTGTAGGAGGGAGGAAACACAGAGGCCGGCAGTTCGTTCCACAGCCGAGCTGTTGAACTTAAGAACGAATCGTAGAAGCAACCCGTTCTCATGTGACAAGTGTCAACTGTGTACAAATGTTGGGCGCGCGTTTGGCGTGTATCCCGACTACGCACCGGTGCCGAAGGGATCAATGACGCTAGTTCTTCAGAGCATCTTCCATTGTAATACCGATAGAACAAGGACAGCATACCTACCTGACGCCTGTGCTCTAAAGATTGCAGTCCGTTTGTCCGTTTGATAATTCATTGCAACAATAACATTTGGCTGTCATCAGTTGTTTTGTTTTGCTCTATCTAAAATTAAATTTTTACCATTCTTTTTTGTTTTCTGGCAAAAAAAAAGTGTAGTGTGTTGTGCCTTGAGGTTTCTTCTCCCTCCTGATCTTCCAGGAGTCACTTTTCGCTGCTGATTTCCAGATATTTATAAACTTTTTTTACTTCTGTCATTTTCCATACTATTATTGTAGTTGTTTACTGTTGTGAATAATGGAGGAAAATTTCCCTCCTGGACCCCCTACAAAGCCCCCAGATCCCTCTCCAGACCCCCCAGACGGGGAAAATGGAGAAATTTCTGACAGTGATTCTGTCATTTTGACTTCTACCAAAAAAAGGAAATTTACTCCTTCTTCCCCAATAAAACTTGACTCTCCTTCGACTTCACTGTCCCCACCAGCACTTTCTCAACTTCCTCCAACAAACTTTTATTCTCCTCATTCCCGTGGCCCATTCATAGTATACGCCCAAAAAACTGAGCAAGGAAAAACCATCCACCCTCTTGAATTTGGCAAATTCCTATCAAATAGCAAGAATCTTTCAATCAAGCCTGGAGGTGTAAAAGCCGAGGGTCGCTTCCGAATCTCCGTCGAATTCCTCTCAGGGTCAGCTGCCAACAGTTTCATCAAAAATATCTTCATTTCATCTAATTCAAAGTTCAAGGCATATATCCCTACTTTCAATGTCACTCGCATGGGCCTGGTCAGAGGTATCTCGACCGATCTGTCCATCGAAGAAATTCTATCTTCACTTTCAACCCCCCAACACATTGGCAATCCCATTAAAGCCAGGAGGCTAAATTACAAGGACTCCTCTAAGGGTATAATTTCCTGGAAGCCCTCCCAATCTGTAATTATCACCTTTGAAGGTCAATCTCTTCCCTACCGTATATATTTATTCTTCAACTCATTACCAGTTGAAATGTATACTTATCCCACCACTCAATGTTTCAATTGCTGCCGTTTTGGTCATACCAAAGCTGCATGCAGATCTCAACCCAGATGTTTTAAATGTGGAGAAAACCACGCAGCTGACCAATGTCCTTCTTCCTCCTCACCCAAATGTTTTAACTGCTCAGGCTCACATACAGCTATCAACACTTCTTGCCCAGAACAATCTCGCCAAAAAAATATTAAAATTTCTATGGCCTCTCAGAACTTGTCTTTTCTGCAGGCTTCTAAACTATTCCCGCCTGTCAAAAAATCATTTGCTGAGGCTTTATCCAGCAACTCCTCATCCAACCCTCTTCCCTCTTCTACAACAACTTCTTCTCGTTCAACTAAATTCACATACAAAAACGCTATCTCTAAACCGGCTCCTGGATACGATCAGCAACAACACAACTCACTGCTCTTAAATCCCAATGGTTCATCTCTTTCAAATGCCACAAATGGGTGTGCAAATAATTATAATCCGTCCTCAATGAACTCTCTAAAGCTTTCTGAAAAACTCTCCCAAGACAGTTCTTCATTTATCCAAACTCTCATTATGCTTCTAATTGACCTTATTTCTTCTCAAACTAATCTACCGTCCAACGCTGCTACTATTATTTCCACATTAAAATCATTTATTCAAAATGACTCTTCAAGATTTCAAAATACTTCAGTGGAATAGCCGAAGTGCTATTTCTAACAAATCTGATCTCCTTAACCTATTAAATTCCAACTTTATTTCTTTGGCTGCTATCTCGGAGACTTGGTTTACTCCATCCACCCATTTTAACGTGGGAGGGTATTCCTGTCTCCGCGACGACCGCCCGGAAGGTTCGGGCGGCGGTGCTGCCCTTTTTATTAAGAAATCCATATCATTTTCCCCAATAAATAATATCAAACCCCCCAATGCTGACTTCCAAATGGTTGCAGCTAAAATAAAAGACACATCCTTTATTTCAGTCTATCTTCCCCCAACAGCCCACTTCAATAAACAAATTTGGTTGCAAATTGTAAGTCAACTAAGCCCTCCTTTCTTTATATTAGGCGATTTTAATGCCCATTCCCCCGTCTGGGGTTCTGTTTTCTCCGACCGAGATGGTCGAAGTGTGATGGATTTCCTAGATCAATCCAACCTTTTCCTTTTGAATGACGGATCTCCTACTAGGATCTCTCGCCCCAGCACAAACCCCAGTGCAGTGGATCTCTCGATATGTTCTACTAGTCTGGGTTCTCTCTCCTCTTGGGTGGTGTCCCCCGAACCTTGCTCCAATGATCATTTCCCGATCACCATTACTTATCAAACTTCTTTCCAATCGGACAAGTCTCATATTTCGACAAAGATTAAAACGAAACACACCAAATGGTATGAATTTAACTCTCATATGGACAAGTTCCTACTAAATTTACCCGCCACCGATATATTTTCCGTCAAAGATGATTATAATAACTTCAAATCAATGCTCATAACTGCAATAAAGAAATCAAATCCTCCCCCTAAAACTAAATATCTTTTAAAAAAACTCCCTCCAAATCCCTGGTGGGATGAGGAATGTTCCAAATTAGTAAGAATTCGGAAAGCTAGATCTCTTTCCTATCGTCACAATATGACTATGGAGAACTATCTTATATACAAAAACGCTGAATCCAATGCCAAAAGGGTATTGAGGTAAAAAAAAAGATCTGGGTGGTACAACTTCTGCAGTTCAATATCTCCGATCACTCCAATTTCGGAAGTTTGGTCTATGATCCGAAGATTTCGATCCTCCTTCAGTTCACCATCTCCTCGAGCGTCTCATTCTAAATGGATAGATGAATTTTTGGACAAAATTGCCCCCCTTCTGTACCTAACTTAGATGAAATAACGCGAATCTATAATACTCCTATGTCTAATCATTGGCTAGACTCTCCATTCACCTTAATTGAGCTAAAAAATTGTTTATCAATAGTCAAGGACTCATCTCCAGGCAGAGATGGTATACCCTACAGCATAATCAAAAATAGTAATGATAATGTTCTAAACCACTTCTTAAGCATCTTAAACAAAATCTTCCAGACTGGTATAATGCTTGATGACTGGAGTTCTCAAATAATCATCCCTATTTTAAAAACAAACAAATCACCAAATTCTGGATCCAACTACAGGCCAATCGCTCTTTCATCCACCCTCAGTAAACTTTATGAAAAATTAATTAAAAACCGATTAGAATTTTTTGTCGAGAGTAAACAGCTTCTCTCTCCATCTCAATTTGGATTTAGGAAAAAAAATCCACTCAAGATAACCTTGCCATCATCAGCACTGATATTAATTTATCAATTTCTAAACAGGAAGTTTGTCTTGCCGTCTTTATAGATATAGAAGGCACCTTTGACAATGTTTCAATCCCAATCCTGAAAAAAAAACTTCTAGGCCTTGGCCTTCCCCCCATGTTTGTCCAATCTATTATTAATCTATTTCTAGATAGAAAAATTTTCATTGAACTTCCAGATATTTCTCCTCAAAGTAGGTCTGTTTGGAAGGGTTTACCACAAGGCGATGTATTGTCCCCCTTACTGTATAATATATACACATATGATATGCATGTCACTATTCCCCCACAAGTAAAAGTTATTGAGTTCGCAGATGACATAGCTTTCTTCTTATCATCCAAAATCATCCCTCTCGCCGTCAAATATCTTAACGAAGCCATGAATGCCCTTTGCACATGGCTCACCTTAAATGGTTTTGAACTTTCAATCCAAAAGACTCAGTGTGTCACCTTCTCAAACCGCCATAAAAACCCCCCCGTTCAAATTTTATTTAAAAATTCTCCAATCCCCAACGCTTCTGAAGTAAAATTTTTGGGAGTAACATTTGATAGGAAACTTAAATGGTCTTCCCATATTAATAATTTAGTTACTAAATGCGAAAAAAATTTAAATATCATCAGATCATTATCTGGAGTTTGGTGGGGAGCTCACCCTACTTGCATTAAGTTGCTTTACAACGCACTTATTCGAAGCCATCTCGATTATGTCTGCCCACTTTTTAGTACTGCCTCAAAAAATGTACTTGATAAATTAGACAAAATTCAATCTAAATCTTTGCGAATTATAACTGGAGCGATGCAATCGTCACCCATCAATTCCCTTCAAGTAGAATTTTCTGATCCTCCTCTTTATTTAAGGCGTCAACTATTTGCTGACAAATTTGTTCTTAAATGTTTAAATTCTAAATGTCATCAGGTTATCCCCAGCGTCTCGTTGTTCATTGACTCAACCCATTCATCTACAATCAGAGCTTCAACTAAACCTCTCCCTGACATCTGTAAAAATTTTAAGTCTCTCTCAGAGCTTCACATCATCCAAAATGATCTTATACAAATTAAACCCTTATACAAATTAAAATATAGTCACGTCACCCTATCCCCAACAATAATAGAAGGGATCGGAATCCTTAAAAGTCATTCCAATCTCCCGGCCCGAACTGTCAATAATATGTTCAATGACATTATTTCATCTAAATGGCCCAACTTTTCTCTTTTATTTACTGATGGATCCAAATCTCCCGACTCTCCTAACTGTGGTATAGGTATTAACGTTTACCACAATAATTCTAATGACAGAATATTTCATTCAATTTCAAATCAATTTTCAATATTTTCAGCCGAGTGCATTGCAATAATAGAATCTCTCAAATATATAATCAAAAATAATTTTGAACATTCCCTCGTTCTCTCTGACTCTCTCAGTTCCCTCCAAAAACTTAAATCCAGTCCTCTTCTTCATCCTGATGATCACTTTGTATGCCTTATTCGAGAGATGATAGCCTCCATTAAAAGCTCTGGTAAAACTGTAACTCTGATTTGGATTCCTGGACATGTTGGTATCATGGGTAATGATATTGCGGATGCCTTGGCAAAACAAGGAGCGTCCAACCCTGTTGTTACCCTCGTAAACCACATTCCCCTATCTGACATTTTTTCCATCATCAAAGATAGATCCTGCAATGTTTGGTCGGAGTATTGGCACATTGCTAGTCAATCCAAGGAAGCCTGCTATGCCTCAATACAAAGGACTATTCCATCAAAACCGTGGTTTCAGCAATTCCCTCATTTTTCCAAAAAAGAAATTTCTTCACTCATTCGAATGAGGATCGGACATTGTTCCGTTCCTTCCCATCTTTTTAAAATTCACGTCGTTGACTCCTCAGATTGTACATTCTGTGGTCTAGAAGTGGGAACTTTAGATCACATATTTTTTGGTTGTCCCTCTCTAAACAAATATCCTCTCTTCTATCAAGCCTTATCTAAAATTGCCTCCCCTCCATTCAAAATCTCATCTCTTAAGTCTCAAGTCTGAACTCGACTCCAATTTGCATTATAATTTTGAAATTTGCCCATTTAAATAAAATTAATATTTAAATTCACTTTTCATTTCTCAATAATTTTAAATGATGGCCAAGAACACCCTTGAAGGGTGAAAGCCAGAAATAGTGATAAAAAAAAGTGATAATAGACTTTATAATACGTTTGTATACATTTTTATATGTATGTTTTTATGAAGTTTATGGATAGAGTGATTTCTGAGTAATTTCCATAACAATCTAAATTAGCTAATTTAATATCAGAACTGTGGCTAGATTACGCTGCATACGCAAAGTCACCTACAATAATGCATGTCGTCAACTATTCCGCCTACCGAGATACTGCAGCGCCGCGGAAATAACTCTCTTTCTAGCACATATCCACCACAGTATGGAAAACTTATGGCGCAGACCGCGCTAATCCAAGAATACCATCATCATTGCCATGGCTGCCTGGATTGATTCTCCCCTAATTAACCATCTGGAGGCGGTAGACAGTCAAATACCCTCCATAAACGACTATTTGCATACTTTTTGGTATTATTCGTTCACTTATCTTGTTTTTTATTTTTTTTTTATTTATTGATTTCTTTGACTTATGCGTTACCTTCTTACTCCTTATCTTTATACCTTTATTATTACCCTGCATACCTTCACGTATAAATAATTATTAAATAAATAAATAATTATTTTTACTATAACTAACTAATTATCACGCCGTTTCGCCAAAAGGGTCAATGGACAGCATGGACAGCATGGACAGTATGGACAGTATGGACAGTATGGACAGTATGGACAGTATGGACAGTATGGACAGCATGGACAGCATGGACAGTATGGACAGTATGGACAGTATGGACAGTATGGACAGCATGGATAGCATGGACAGTATGGACAGTATGGACAGTATGGACAGCATGAACAGTATGGACAGCATGGACAGTATGGACAGTATGGACAGTATGGACAGTATGGACAGCATGGACAGCATGGACAGTATGGACAGTATGGACAGTATGGACAGCATGAACAGTATGGACAGCATTGACAGCATGGACAGCATGGACAGTATGGACAGTACGGACAGTATGGACAGTATGGACAGCATGGACAGCATGGACAGTATGGACAGCATGGACAGCATGGACAGTATGGACAGTACGGACAGTATGGACAGTATGGACAGCATGGACAGCATGGACAGTATGGACAGTATGGACAGTATGGACAGCATGGACAGCATGGACAGTATGGACAGTATGGACAGTATGGACAGTATGGACAGTATGGACAGTATGGACAGTATGGACAGCATGGACAGTATGAACAGTATGGACAGCATTGACAGCATGGACAGCATGGACAGTATGGACAGTACGGACAGTATGGACAGTATGGACAGCATGGACAGCATGGACAGCATGGACAGTATGGACAGTATGGACAGCATGGACAGTATGGACAGCATTGACAGCATGGACAGCATGGACAGTATGGACAGTACGGACAGTATGGACAGTATGGACAGTATGGACAGTATGGACAGCATGGACAGCATGGACAGTATGGACAGTATGGACAGTATGGACAGTATGGACAGCATGGACAGCATGGACAGTATGGACAGTATGGACAGTATGGACAGCATGAACAGTATGGACAGCATTGACAGCATGGACAGCATGGACAGTATGGACAGTACGGACAGTATGGACAGTATGGACAGCATGGACAGCATGGACAGTATGGACAGCATGGACAGCATGGACAGTATGGACAGTACGGACAGTATGGACAGTATGGACAGCATGGACAGCATGGACAGTATGGACAGTATGGACAGTATGGACAGCATGGACAGCATGGACAGTATGGACAGTATGGACAGTATGGACAGTATGGACAGTATGGACAGCATGGACAGCATGGACAGCATGGACAGTATGGACAGTATGGACAGCATGAACAGTATGGACAGCATTGACAGCATGGACAGCATGGACAGTATGGACAGTACGGACAGTATGGACAGTATGGACAGCATGGACAGCATGGACAGTATGGACAGTATGGACAGTATGGACAGCATGGACAGTATGGACAGCATTGACAGCATGGACAGCATGGACAGTATGGACAGTACGGACAGTATGGACAGTATGGACAGCATGGACAGTATGGACAGTACGGACAGTATGGACAGTATGGACAGCATGGACAGTATGGACAGTACGGACAGTATGGACAGAATGGACAGTATGGACAGTATGAACAGTATGGACAGTATGAACATTATGGACAGTATGGACAGTATGGACAGCATGGACAGTAAGGACAGCATGAACAGTACGGACTGTATGGACAGTATGGACAGTATGAACAGTATAGACAGTATGGACAGTATGGACGGTATGGACACACAACTCTGACTCGGAACATGTCTCTTGCTTAATTATCATCCATGGATCGTCTCATACATACTCTTCCGTTATTCTGAATCTTGACCTCGTCCAAGAATTTGATTGACCTGGTCGTGCCATGTCTTCTTTCTAACATTCTCTTTCGTGTCATATATATTATCCACCTCCATTGATTACAATATTTATTAAGTATATATAATTCAATATTCCCGTATGTATTGGTCATGACTTCCATAGGGTGAAGGTAATTTTCATTGTTCCATCGTAAGAACAGGCGCTAGGGCAGGCGAGAATGGGTATCTTCATAAACTATGAATTTCGTTCAAAATTTAAGGAACATTTAAACTTTTTTCAGTTGGTTATTGATTTTAAAAATGATTTTATACCGCCAAACGGTTCAAACTGCTAAGACAACAGTCAACGACATTAGCCGGCGTGACGTCAACAACGCCACATTCACGAACAAAAACGCACATGGCGTTTTGGCAGCAAATCAAAAATAGCACATTTTAATTCTTTATAGAAAATGTATTCGTGATTATAAAACTAAAATAAAAATGTCGTCGTTATCGTAATTTTTTCTAAAATTTACTAACCAATAAAAAAGTTGTGAAAATTCACTATTATTTATATTGACAAAAATGGAGACTTAGCAACATGCAGCACAAAGCAGCCTGTTCCAATTGTGCCTACCTGTGATTAAATACAATTACAGTCAAATAACTGAATTCATCATGTTATCAATACAATCCTTTCAATCAGGGCCGGGCCTGTGCGAGCGCAACTGGAGCATTCCGCTCCGGGCGCCGAATTACCAAGGCGCTGATAATTCCTTACACCTAACAGTCCTAATACATCACTCTTTAGATTATTTTTATTTTAAAAAAGGCCATACACAAAAATACAAATATCATTGATTAATCACTTACCTAGACGTCTACTCTACAAGAGGCGCCAACATTTTACTCTCGCCAGGCGTCGTTTGTCTCAGCGCCGGCCCTGCTTTCAATCTATAAACCAGATAATTTGCAATATGCAAAAGGCTTTGATGGATTGTCCTTAATGGTTTTATAATTGTTTCCGCTTAACCCTTGCGACGCCAAAGCGTTTGTTTATTCAGCCTCATCGATTTCCGATTTGAACCAGCAGGTATCAATGAAGATATCAACATTTGACTAGCTGAAGGGTCCAAAAGACTGTGGGACATATTAACGAAATTTAAAAAAATTATGTATATTCATTTTGATTCTTCATTTTGGTTCCATATTGACGCTGGACAGTGTGAATATGACGTCCTCATTTTTATTGAATTTAGATAAGCAGGTATTGCACAAGAGCACCAACTGCTCCCAACCGTCTGGAGCCAGTGAGACTACGGTAATTTGGGTGTGCTATGAGGCTGAACTTAGCGGATAGGGGAATGAGATGGAGAAGAGAAAGGTGGGGAAGTACCTGACTATTCAAATCTGGTCACCAAACACGGTTAAAGCTTTCACCAGGGCAATACTGAAAGTGACCCCCACTTTGGATCGTGCAACAAATACACTATATATTTTTTAATTAATAATTGTTATATTACACAAATTAATATTTACTTGCGCAGGCCGAGATTTGAACATTGAATTGAAATTTGTTTCCACGATAACCGTCAACTGTTACTGAAAACGAATGACAATATTTTACCATTTTTCTAAAGTATAACTAATCAGATTTTTTAATTGTTTTCCACGTAAATACACAATATTTTAATCGGAGTATGAAAGTACTTATGTATTAATCGAAATTTAAAATGACAAACAAATTCTGTCGCATTCGCGAGTTGTTTATCATTTTTGACAGCTTTATGTTTTTTTTTTTTTTAAATTAACTGTGAAACAATAAAACTTTCCAAAAAATGAAGATATCTTAGTAAATATTCAAATTTCTTCTAAAAAAATTGAAAAATTGTTTGATCTTTCACTAAAAAAATGAGAAACCATTGAAGTTAAATCAAATGGATAACCCTAATGAAGAAATCAATTTAAGCATTCTGAAAAATGGCATTTGTGTCATCCCTCTTGTATTGCAGTTTTACAAGAAGTCAGAGTCTTCGATAGGCGTGCATGTCGCTAGTCCACAATCATCCAGAGAAGAAACGAGCAGAAAAGGCAATTTTAAACACCAAAAAGAAACAGATTCAAGTTCAAATTTGAGTGGCGGGGAAAGGAAATCTAGAAACACGGGAAGACAAGATTCAGAAGTGCTTTATCGTCAATCTAGTTCGAGAAACTTTAGACGAAAATCCAGACACGAGGAGAATCAAGAGAATGAACCGATTGAAAAACGGCGTTCGAGCTTTGGAGATAAGAATTTGAATGTCAGAAATACAAATATTGGAGAAGAACAACTCGAACACCGACCAGGTCCTCGAGAACTCAAAAGAAAGTTTAAGAAAGAAGGATCACAGGACATGGAGATCACTGAATGTCAATTAAGCTCTCGTGATTCTATCATAAATGACGAACACGACAACATATTAGAAAAGGATCGAAATTACTGTCATTCCAACTCAAGGGATATGAAAAGAAAATCTGTAAATGCGGAATGTTGCGAAAAGGATCTCGTTGAGTGGAAATTTAATTCCAACCAGTCATCTTGTACATCCAAGCGAAATAAAAATATAGAAAGTGACCTTTTTAAGCATTTATCTACTTTGAGAGATATGCAAAGGAAATCCGGAACCAAGGAAAGTCTTCAGAGCCGTTCACATTTTAAAGATCTTAAAAAAAGCTCTGTAAGTCTTGAGAAGGAATACCTCGACTGTCAATTTAGCGTCAGTGACTCTATAAGAATGGTAGAAAATGAGAAAAGCCGTGAAGATGAATTACATAAACAACAATCAGTTTTTAAAGATGCAAAAATGAATTACATAAATTCGGATAGTTTTCAAAGCGAATTCTTCGGTTGTCAGTTTAGTTCGAGTGACTCGACAAGAACGACCAAAAACGAAAAAAGTCACGAAAAAGATTTACTTGAACAACAATCCAATTCTAGAGATTTAAAAAAGAAAGTACAACATTCAGAAATTTATGAAAAGAAGCTACTTGATGATAAAAACAGCGAAATGACTTTTGGATACACGAAGAGTGAAGAAAATGAAATTCTTGAAATTCTAGCATGTTTCAGTGCTTTGCAAGACAAAGACATAAGTGATAGTCGTGAAAAAGACCTCAACGATACTAAATCAAATTCAACAGAAACATATATAAGACAAAAAAGTATTCAAGATAATCACAATCAATCGTCTCATTGCCAAAGCAAATCAAAAGTTTTTAAAATTAACTCCAAAAGCCAGAAAAGTGTGCACAATGGAGAAACAATTAGCCCACCAAGTACTAGAGGTTTAAATCAACGATCTAGAATCAACGATAACCATGAAAAAGAACTTCTTCATATTCGTCAATCAAGTTCATTAGATGTGAGATGCATTGCGACAAATGTGAATGATTCGGAGGACACTTTAATACCGATGAATATTGCTGTTCCAAATAAATCTCGTGAAGAAATTTGCGTGAAAAAAAGTGTGAAACGAGAAACTCTCAGCCATCAGTCTAGTTCTGGAGAAAACAAAAAAGAACCAAGGATTGAAGAAATTTGTGGAAAAGAAAAATCTTTCCAACGGACCAGCTCCAGGGACTCGAGAAGGAGACCCGATCGTGAAGAAACAAATTTTCAAGGTGATAAGAGAGCAAAATACTTGCACAGAAATTCTGATAGAGAATATGGCCGGATGAAGGTGTCTGATCCAATTCCAATTTGGGAGAAGTACGGAATACGACTGGAAATATGTTCAACCAAGTTCTTCAACTATTCAGATGAAGGTAGGTTTCCAATATTCATATTAATGTTACTGTCCCCGGTTTTGTAATCCAGTTTGCTGGAATCCACTTTGACAACACTGTTTGTATGCATATTATTATTATTTATTTATTTAATATCAACACAATGACCTCAGGAAGTATAAAATGAACAAGCACATCCATAACTTATAAGTAGACCTGTGTTTAATAAACAATAGTATAGCCTCCTTGTATCAGTAGTAATAACATCTGCGTATCTATTGCTAACTTCATTTAATCTAGGTACAAGCAAGTGTTCAAAATGCTCAGTCCCGTTATTGTTACATTTAAATATGATTTCGAAACGAGTAACTCTCGTCGGTATAATGAAATTCAATGAGGTTAAGTATATCTGGGCCGTCTATACCTTTGAAAAGATAATATTTTCTTTAGTTATTGGTCTATACTACCATTTACAAATTTGAAAATAAATGTAAGTCGGATATAATTCTTCGATCTGAGAGTTTTAACAAATTAGTAGAATAAATTAAAAGATTTATACATGTTTTCACAAAAGCGTACTGCATACTTTATGTTCATTTTTCTATGACCTCAAAATCCCCTTTATCAAATCCACTTTTAAAGCAATCAATAGTCACAATTACGAGAGTGGTTTATTAAAATGCCGTTCAATTAATCATTTGAAATTCGATCCACGTAGCTGCCTCTGACATTGAAACACGGGCATTTCAGTACTTTGTTGACTCCACTGGGGTAAGGTGCTAAACAAGATTTGCAATAATTGATTGGATTGAGGTTTTTTTTAAATAAAAACGGCAATAATCAGAAATATTGCACTAGTTTCCCAAGCTCACATACTCTAACATACTCCCAGTTTCTTATTTCCGAATGTGTTAGATACGTTTCAAATAAGGTTTATTTTTTTTACTAGACTGATGTCTCAAAATGAGTAACTTCAACAACACGTCGAAGTCGTACTTTGCCAGGAATCCAAATCAAAAGCAATTCTTAGAAAATCACAGAAGATGCCAAGAAAATGTCTTTATTCGCCAAAAGGACAGCATTGGTGGGTACAGTTATTATTATTTAATTTTAGACCTAGATTTTAGATATCACCATGGATGGAATGCTTCTTTTTTGACATTGCTTTCTTATTAATTACTAACCGTGAAAAATCACTGGAAAATATAATTATTGGAAGTTTTGTGAATCTCATTGCCTTTCAAAAACGAGTATTGTCATTTACTTCATAATATAGGAGGTGGGTATGTTTACTGCCGACCCGGGAAGTATTTATTGGATATCAAACACTTCTGCCATAGGTCACCCCAAGAGGTTCGCTACGATTGGTGACTTAGCAGGGGTGCCCGGGTTCATGTAGTGGGGTTTTTTCCGGGCTTTCATACGTCCTTCACTCTTGGACATACTTAGACATACCCCCAGATTCCTACCCAACCCTCATGCCTTTTTGTACTTCCCAATTCTTTCTCGCATTCCTTCCCTAAAAATACCTTCCATTCAGCATCCCTAAAGTTAAAATAGGCCCTGACAGGAATTATTTTAAGCAGGAGTGGAGCTAATGTAAAAAATGGCGATTTAAAGAGATTTAAAAAATATTATAGACAGAACAGAAATGGAGGATGGAATAGCAACTGTAAATCATTCAATATGCAGTGTTGTTAATATTGAATTTTCACCAAAAAATGTGTTTATCTGAAAAAAAATAAACAAAACAAACACATTTCAAACGAAGAAAATAATTTTGGTACCTACCCTATCGCTTGTCTGATATGATTTAAACTTATCAGTTCCAATTTTCAAAATTTAAAGTTCATTGAATTTGAATAATTTTACGCAATTCGCAGTAATATTACTATTTCAAATTACGCATGCACTCATGTACCGACAGACGAAATTTCTACGTGTAATGAATATTTATAATAATATTATACACTAGAAGATGAATTTGAAGGGAGAACTTCTCTTTTAATGTTAGAGATGGCAGCACTGGATTGTAATTAATACGTGGGTGCTAATATGTGCGACAGACGTTAACGTAATAATATTATTTGTTTTGCAGCTGGTATTTCGGTACATCCATACGCCAAGTCCGTAGTAACTGAACAGGACGGCAGTCTGCTCGATGAACACGACAGCTTCTACTTTACGACAAAGAGTTTGCTGACCCTTTTCCAGGTCATGGGGATAATGCCTATCATGAGGGTGGCGAAGGGTAGGATTATCTCATATTCATTATTTATTTATTAAGGTATGCTATTATAACCTTCTTGTAACTATATTCCGTGCAGTTGAACACATCTACTATTTCTCAGAAAGTATCGACAACTGTACGCAATCTAGGTGTATCAAAATGACTACAGTTGGTACGTTGAAGGTGATTAAGCACAATAAATTGGGGCTGTCTATAATTCCATTTACGATTTTAACAATAAAAGTCAAGTTGAATTTATTTTTCGGATTTCAATTATGTCTAAAACAAGGGCCCTAAAGTGCTTAAAAGAATACAAACCTACCAATGACGTTTCAATACCTACCTTTAGACTTGTTATTATTTCATAAAATTAAGATAAAAAAATGGAAAAATGAATAAGAAACACTCTTATATATCCAGTGAATTCTTAATTTATTTGTTCAAATATGACAAAGGGTTCCATGCTAACTCAACACAGTGACTATTCAACACACTTTTAAAAAGTGATATAAAGTCATTAAAAATTATGAAAAAAAAATTTTTTTAACCTAATCTAACCTACTTAATCCAGTTAATAAAGTTTTTGTTTCATCACTTTCCATGACTTTATATAACTTTTTAAAGATGAGATGAATTATCATTTTGATGATTTATCTGGTCACCATGACAAAGACAGACATTAAAAAATTTGTGTTTGAATGAAATAAACAATAGGACCGGGCGGCGTTTGCGTATTCAAAAGGTGCGTCGAATACTACTTCAAGGCCGATTAGAGTAACAAGCCTGGGCGCCTGGCGAATTTTCTGGTGTCAATTGATAAGTGTTGTGCCCTAATAGAGCAACGACAATTTGCAAATGGCGGCGATTCTTGATAATACTCGTTGTTACTTCTGATTGTATGTTGTTTTACCGCAAGCATATAAATAAAGAGAGTAATTATACTATTTTAAACAGTGAAATTTAGTTGACGACAGCACTGACGTAGTAATTTGGCTGTTGTGCATGTATTTATTGTGGCACTTTTTAAGACAATTTATTTGGAGGTAACACACGACCTTACGCGACGCGTGACAATTTATTACTAAAACTACGAAATCGGAAACATTGCAATTGACGTACTTATTGATTGCCATTTTGAGATTACTACAACACATCTACATATATTGTAATGTCATTGAAACGTACAGTTTTTTTGTCGTTCTGCAGAAGAACAAACTAGATGCAGAACCACGTTCAAGTGGATATCAACTGCAACTTTCTGGGCCTACTTCATCTGGGGCTTGGAATCCATCATAGTAGTTATGGGTAAGAAATTTAACTTAATTACGTATTCCCTTTGAACATGGATTCACACGTAGCTTTTATAAATAAATTACTACAGTATGTTATTTGTGTAGGGTAAACTAAACTATGATTGTCCGCAACTATTAATTGCCCACTATCACTTTGATTGTCCTTTTCTCATAAACGTATATAAATATTTCTCCGAAATATGAACAGATATTATTTCTATTCATTCAATGTGAATCAATGAACTGCCATATTGGCAGAAATAGCCATTTTGTTGTTTTTTTTAAGTGAAACTTCTTTATGCGCGTTATGCAATTTCGAGGACCGGAGTAAAACCAACTCATGACCGTCATGAAAAACCGTGATCATTTCGCTATAGGAGCCTAGCCAATATTATATACCTACTTTAGGTCACTTTCCAAACTCAGCTTCGCGGTCTAGAGGCAGAGAGCCCGATTGTCGTCGTGAAGAACCGAGGTTCGATCCCCGCTTTAACTATTTTTTTTTTCTTTTTGTGATTTTTTTAATAATCATTTTTTTAAAAGTGATAAAATGCTCTCGTGCTGCGACTTTTAGATATTTTGACTTTATGATATTTTGGTCGAATACGTAATAACCGCGGTCTAGAGGCAGAGCGTTCGACACTCGTTATGCAGGACCCGGGTTCGAATCCCATATTTTTATAACTTTTAATTTTTTTTATCAACGATTTGTAATAATGTAGTAAAAAATTAGATAAATTTGTTAATTTAAATTTAATTTAATTTTCGGTACCTATATGATATTTTGGTCGAAATATAGCTTACAAATCGAGCCGGTAGAGTCGCTCGGTATTTTGATTAATTATTTTTATTCATCAACGATTTGTAATAATGTAGTAAAAAATTACATAAATTTGTTAATTTACCTTTACTTTAATTTACGGTACCTATATAATATTTTGGTCGAAATATAGCTTACAAATCGAGCCGGTAGAGTCGCTCGGTATTTTGATTAATTATTTTTATTTTGAATCATTAAAATTACTAATCAAGGCCGATAACGCCGCGTCGCGCGAAATATCTCTCCTCGCGGTCTAGAGGCAGAGCGTTCGACACTCGTTATGCAGGACCCAAGTTCGAATCCCATATTTTTATAACTTTTAATTTGTTTTATCATATGCCACTTATAAATATGTCAACAGACAGAAAAAAAGAGAGAATGAAATGAAAAGAGAGAGAGAAGAATAATAAAAGTTTCACTTCCGTCGTGCGTAGGTTTGCCACACACTGTATTTTGAAGTGAAACTTCTTTACGCGCGTCATGCAATTTCGAGGACCGGAGTAAAACCGACTCATGACCGAAACGAAAATGCGGGTACCCCCACCACCGATTAAAGTTCATTTGATCTAGTCAAAGTTTTGAAGTAACATATAAATGCTTCTTAGCTCATCCCGACAACTGGCGTTGGTGGTGTAATGGTCAGCATAGTTGCCTTCCAAGCAGTTGATCCGAGTTCGATTCTCGGCCATCGCACATTATTTTTTTGTTTTTAACGCCTTTTTCATTCAATATCTTATTTTTTAGTAGGTCAGAACATTTTTTAAAAGAAAATAATATTGCAAAATAATAAAAACACTTATCTCACTGTGATAAAACATTACTCCGCTAGAGCGCGCTTTGCGTTATTGTGTTGGATTAAAATTATTATCTAATCCGTATATTATGATAATTGTATTACATTTATTTAATTAATTTATTTATTTTGATAATATGTAATAATTTACAGAAAAAAAATTAAAACTATCTCCCTCTGATAAAATATCCGTTCGCTAGAGCGCACTACGCGATCTTGTGTGGGATTCTATTTCTGTACATTGTACATTATTTTTAAAAATATATTATATTTTGGGTGTAATGTAGGTAACATTATAAAACATAACAAGCTCTCATATTTTCAGAACCTACATAATATAATCAATTTATGCGGCTTTGCTTACAGTTGGTGCTCAGCGTGGTTGGCTTTCAATCAGTTAAGCGAGGTTCGATTCTCGGCTGTGGCATTTTTGAAGTGAAACCTTGTTGAGGTGGGGGAGCCGCTCACGAACGTTCTCTCTCTTCTCTTCTTTCCTCTCTCTCAGACACCAGCGAACTGCGCCACGCCAAGCATCAGCTGAAACTAGAAGTTTCACTTCTGTCTTGCGTAGGCTTGACACACCCACTTTTTTTTCAATTTTGTTAGGTATTTTTTATGTTATCTTAATGTTTTACCTCTAATATTGTTGATAATAAAACAAAATATATAAGTATGGACCATCTTCAGGTTGTTTCGTTAACGGTTTTTTTTTTCGAATCAGTGAAGTGGACAATCACTGTCATTATTGTGGGAATCATTATGAACAATGGGCAATCTCAGCACATTTAATTATCAGAGATGTGCAAAATGGGTACCCAAAACCATTTGAAATGCAAAATGGAAATGGGTCAAAACTTTTCCATTTGAAAATGCAAAATGCAAAATGGTTTTTAGAAAAGCATTTCAAATGCAAAATGCAAAATACCTATTTTCAAAATGCATTGAAAATGCAAAATGGTTTCTCATTCAAACAATTAAAATAATTATAGAATTTTTAAACAATTTTGTCATTTAATAATGGACATCAATGTAGAACAAACATATTATGATGGTAAATCATTTACATGATGGTAAATCATTTACATGATGGTAAATCCAAAAACACCACGACTACAGATTATGAAACCACAAAAAAATTGCGCGGGACTAATGTTGCCAACGTAAAAACATAGAAACTGCTATCAAACATTTAATATTAGAGCGTCATGGCCTCATGTTCAGTATTTGAATCAGTATTTTTTGTAATGGTATCACTCAATTGCCAGGGCTCCTACCAGGGAGCAACTTGATAAATGTAAATTATCTCTCATAGCGAGGTTGACGACCGACTGATATTTGGGGCTTATGAAAAAAAGATGAGTGGAGATAGTAGGAAGAATGTTGCAAAAAAGCATTTAATATGGAAAATGCATTGAGAAAAGCATTTAAAATGCAAAATGCAAAATGGTTTTTGGAAAAGCATTTAAAATGCAAAATGGAAAATACCTATTTTGCATTTTGCATTTCCATTTGAAATGGATTTATTTGAAATAAAGCACATCTCTGTTAATTATACATTTTGATCATTTACAAGACATTGTCATTATGGTGTAGGGTAGGTAAACGTAATAAATTAATTTTGTCGCAAATATTCATTATTCATTATTTTTTAAGCACACGGAGAAAAATGAATATTGCTAATTTATTAAAAAATCTCTTAAAATTATTTGCAATCCAGTTAAAAACGAGATTGCAGGCTTCCTGATAAACTTTTAGAAAAATTCCTCAGATATGTTTTCTTCTTCTTTCGTATGGTGGGGGGTCAGAGGGGGACATCTAGATCTGCGAGCCATTTTAGGGCCTCAGGCGTCGCCATGTGGACCTCATCAATCCCGCCGGGGAATGAATGGAGCGGGCATTCGTTGACCACATGTTCGGTAGTCTGCACCGCACCATATTCACACATCGCCGACTCTTTAAGGCCCCATCTGTGCATCATGTGGGCACAGCGGCTATGGGAGCACCTCAACCTATTGATGGCGGACCAGGTTTTGCGAGGCAGTGAGAACCCAGGCTGTCTCTCGGTGGTGTCCTGTATGAGATGGGCATTTCCCACGTTGGCCGTTTGCCACTCAAGTTTCCACCTATCTTCTGGGGTGAGAGGTAGTTGGAGGAGCCTCTCTCCTTCCGCCCAGAAGGGCTTTCGGGACTTCAAGCGGCATGCCGGGTGGGAGACGACATCTTCGTGTAGAGGTATTGCGCTTTTTTGCAGCGCCTTCTTGTATTCCCTCAGTGTTGCAATTTCTCGCCTGATGTTTGGCGGGGTTATGTTTGCAAGTACGGGGAGCCAAGGGAGAGGAGTAGATTTTAAAGTCCCGCTGATGGTTCGCATTGTGGCACTAAGCTGAACGTCTACCATGGAAGTGTGGGCGCTTCTAGCCCATACTGGAGCACAGTATTCAGCCGTTGAGAAAACCAGGGCAATGGATGCTGTTCTGAGCGTGTTGGCGTCGCATCCCCAGCTAGTTCCAGCTAGCTTATTAACTAAGTTAAGCCTTGTCCTGGTTTTTTTACCGACTGTTTCCATGTGTTGACGGTAGTTCAAGCTCCTGTCCAAAGTAACTCTGAGATAGCGGGGGTGGGGGTCATGGTAAATATTTTTTCCATCAAACTGAATACAGAGTTTGGCATCCGCTTGTGAATTGCTAAGATGAAAAGCTGTCGCAACTGTTTTCGACCCATTTGGCTTTAGTCGCCAATTGAGGAAATATTCTTCCAAAGCCTTTAGGTCAGAATTGAGGATATCTTCTGCTGCTTTAAGGGTTTTGGCTTGAGCTGTGACGGCGATGTCATCTGCGTAAGCAAATTTTCTGCCTTCAGTATGAGGGAGGTCTCGAGTGTAGATGTTAAATAGCGATGGGGCCAGCACTGAGCCCTTTGCAAGGCCATTATTGAGGGGTATTTTTTTGCTTTTTCGCCCTCCTAGAAAAACCCTGAAGGTACGGCCAGTTAGCAGTTGCTCAATGAGTCGTACTGTGTTGCCATCCTCTATGGTGTCGTACAGTTTAACAAGGAGGCCTTTGTGCCACACCGTGTCGTAGGCCGCAGAGAGATCAATGAACGCTGCCGCAGTCTTCAGCCGTTTCTGGAAACCAGATTCAATGTGTGTTGTCAGTGCTAACACCTGATCGCAGCAGTTACGGCCTGGTCTGAAGCCAGCTTGCTCTTGTGGGACCACTTTCTCCAAAATTGGAGTAAGTCTGCGGAGCACAACTCGCTCTAGAAGTTTGTACATGGTACTTAAAAGTGAGATTGGCCGGTAGCTGTTCGGATCCTCTGCTGGCTTGTTGGGTTTGAGGATCGCAATAACTTTAGACTTTCTCCAGGTATTTGGTATTTCTCCAGTTTTGAAAATTTCAGTAAATAGTTTTGCGATCCATATTTTTGTCCGTGGTCCAGCATGTTTCAGAAAGTCTGAGAGAACTCCATCACATCCAGCTGCTTTCCCAGCTTTTGTTGAAGTGAGGGCGATATCTACATCGTCAGCTGTAACGGCGACCACAGTGTTGGGGTTCACCGGCCATTTTAGCCGCGCCGCCTTCAGAGATTTTTGGACCTGGTGGTTTATGTTAGACCTTGTTGTCGTTTTTGAACTACGGAGTAGTTGCTGAGCAACAGCATTTGGTGACACTTTGGGCATTGTTTTAGTTGGCTGATCTGCAGCTCCAAGTCGCCTTAGTGTTTGCCATGCTTTTCTGCTCGAGTGCTCGAAATTCATTTCCTCCATTAATTCATTCTATACACATGTATTAATTAGCCTTGATAATGTACAGTGACGAAATGCAAAAATATTATGATTTTTATGAACACGTGTTCCGACGTCGTGATAATACATTCCTCTTTTCCTAAAATTTTAACAGGAAACCTATCAATTCATTCGGAAAGGTCCCATTTTTAACCGGATTGCGAATAATTTGCAGAGATTCTTAATAAAACAGCAATACTCATTTTTCCCTGTGCAGGACCATAACCACACCCTTCAAAGTCAAAATATCCTTAAGCGGGCAAGTATTGCCTATTTTACCAGAATAACCATCGTCCAAATGACATTAAGATGATATTTTCCAGTTGGCAAGGATCGCTTGGCCCTCTTCCTTCGCAACTCCGATAAGCGCTTCGATGAGATAATCTACAACATCATCTTCCTCAGCATCCTGATTCCGCACTTCCTGCTTCCGGTGGCCTCCTGGCGCCATGGACCCCAAGTTGCCATCTTCAAAAACATGTGGACAAACTATCAGGTATGGACAACAACTATTCTTAACTGGTGTACAAGATATTCGCAACATCTACTTTTGAGATTTTGTTAAAATATACTACACCTATTTTTTAATAATATTATCTTATGTGTTGCGTCGGATTTTTTGGATTGAATGCCACGTTCAAAAGTTATAAAATTTTTAAACTCAGAATTTCGATAAAAATCAGAGATGTTTACTTTTTTTTTTTTTTTTCAAAAAAATATTTATTGCACAAAAAGAGTACAAAGGTTATAACTTATAGGTTACATCCTATTTCTTCCAGCTAACCCAACAAATACACATTATATCACATAACCCAACAATTACATGTTAACAAATAAATAAAAATAAATAACAATAAATAAAAAAATAAAAAAAACAGAGTTATTTAATTCATGTAAGGTATTCATTCAAGGTGTAGTGACATTTGTTTAAAAGAAATTAGTTGCCTATTGTATACTGATGATTGCTAACAATGTGGAAGATCTGCAGTCTCTCTTGTATAGGATGAACGAAGTATGCGTGAAGATTGAGTTAATGATGAATGTAAGTCTAAAGTAATGGTGTTTGAAAGAGAGAGTACGAAAATAGCGTGCAATATTGTTGTGAATAAGGAATACTTGGAGCAGGTGGATGAGTTTGTGCATTGCTGAATGCTGTAGAAATGAGATCCCTGAGGCGTATGTATGGTAAAACCATGTATGTATGATCGTTTGAGAAATGTGAAGATCCGCAAAGATCGCAAGGCTGATGTAAGTGTAATGAGTAAGATTAAGAAAGGGACGCTTCGATGGTTTGGACATATAGAGCAAATGAGCGAAGAAAGGAGTGTAAGGAGAATAGATGACTCAAATGTGAATGGTAGCAGAAGTCGGGGACGCCCGAGGAAGACTTTCAGGACCAAGTGAATCGGACACTCGAGTCGGGCCATGTCAAGAGTCAGAATAATAGAAGAGTATGTATGAGACGATGTATGAATGTGAATGAGGCAAGGAGTGTGCCTAGACCGAGTTGTTTGGCGGTCCATCTTCTCTGCCTACCCTTGCGGAGAAACGGCGTGATGGTTAGTTAGTTAGTTAGTTATGTAATGTAATAATTTTAACAGTAACATTGCGGTATACAGTAGTGAATGGTGGAAGAAATGCTTATAATACGACAATTTTTCACGTTGAAAAGGTTAATCGTGAAATTTCGCAAGACATTGTTCAATTTTATTTCTCGATAAAAAGTTTTGTTAATACTGGCAGTAAATCAAACGAAAATCAATACGAAACATTTCTCATTTGCGTTTTTGAAAAACAGGTCAACTCTTCCATCATGATAATATACGAGTATATATTACATGATATGAAAATGTTTTCTTTTGCACCCCGCGGCGTGTTTTTTACTCTGGCCTTATCAAGTTTTCCGATTTTCTTTTCGGCGTTCATTCTTATCTACCATAAACCTAAAGCAGAGAATTCATGTATTATCGGATGTTATCTAAAAGCATTATATGGGTCTTCATATAATATTTGCACCCTAGACATTTAAATGGGTCGCTACTGAGTATGACGGGGTTGAGAATTTACCCGAGAGTTTACAATCCTTTATACCCTTGGACAAGATACACCATCTTGAATAGAAAATCTCCAGAAATGTGATTGATACCGATTTAAAAGAAAAATTATGTCACAATGATCTAGGTCTCAGATAGGCCAATGAATTTAACTATATACATTATGTTTCAGAAATAATATCGATATAAGAAAATGTTTGTTAAAATTCACAATCAATTAAGATAAAATTAACCTTACTGCGGGCACACAGGTATGCCCACTAACTATTTCCATCGGTTTATATCTTCAGTGGATACAATACACGAAGATATATAAGACAAGTGAATAGAACTAAGGAAAATATTATGTTTTTAAAAAAAGGTCGAACCGTAAGGTTCCTTATTCCTGTGTGCAGAAAATGTATGTTTAATTATTGAAGACAATATTAGCGATTCCTAAACAAAAATCTGAAACGGAAAAATTAGAAAAGGATACGGTCACATCTAGGAGTCGATCCCAGGACCCTTGCCTTGAATTTAATGTTTGGAAGAAATTTTGTTTTTTGAGAACGAGAGTAATCACTTTGCATAAACAGTATTACCAATTTGTAATTACATTCAAATTTCTCACAGACGTTTGAAAAAAACACTGAGTACATTTCATTCATGGTGGAATTCAATTAAATCTATTTGAATCTGCTCTGCTTTCTTAACTCTCGCCTGAGATTAACAAAGTTATTTCACATCGTCAACATGGTTTCATGGCAAAAAGATCTACTTTTACAAACTTGATGATCTATCAGGAATACCTATTTAATACAATGCAAAAGCGTCTTCAAACAGACGTAGTGTATACTGACTTTAGTAAGGCATTCGACAAAGTCTCACATAAAATTCTCATACATAAACTTAGTGCCCTTGGAATAACAGGGAATATTTTGAGATGGTTTGAGAGTTATCTGCATAAAAGAAAAATATGTGTTAAACTCAACTCACACTATTCACACCAGTTCGAAGTCTTTACCGGCGTCCCACAGGGGTCTCATTTAGGACCAGTACTATTTTTATTGTTTATCAATGATATAACTACGGTTTTTGATGGAGTCATGATTCTCTTATTTGCAGATGATCTCAAAATTTATAAAACCATTACAAATATTCATGACTGTTACGTACTACAATTTAATCTTGTGAGGCTACAAGAGTGGTGCACCCACAATGAACTATTTCTCAATATTGATAAATGTCAAACGATAACTTTTTCCCGAATCAAAAATCCCATTACGCATCAATATAGCATCAACAACATTTTCCTAAAAAGAGTTGAGAATATTAAGGATCTTGGTATTATTTTTGACAGGCAACTAACATTTGTTCCTCATATAAACGAAATAACCAACAAGGCCATGAAATGTTTGGGTTTTATATTAAGGACAACGAAAGATTTTAAATTAATAAATTCCTTCAAACTGCTATCCACTGGTTTAGTTAGAAGTAATCTAGAGTATAACTCAACAATCTGGTCTCCATTTTATAAGATTCACCAATTAAAAATTGAAAGAGTGCAACATAAATTTCTGCGATTTATTAATTATAAATTAGGAATTCCAAACGAATATCTTAATTACACTTTCCTCATGAACTTACTAAATTTAACCGATTTATCATTGAGACGCACAGTGTGCGACTTAGTATTTCTTTTCAAAATTTCGAATGGCAGACTGGACGCCATTGATTTGACGAGTCTTATATCGCTCCGTGTACCTACGCGCGACACTCGACAGACCGCTCTATATAATGTTCCCATATCTGCTAACAATTATTTTCAAAACTCACCTATTCAAAGACTTCACATACTCGGTAATAAGTATAGCTCAATTGATGTTTATCATCACCAATCAGTATACAAACTAAAATACAGTATACTAGAATGTTTGTAACAGATTCATAATTTTTTTTTTTCAAACGCATATTTTATTGTTTCATTAACTAAGCTTTGTTTTGTAAAATTCCCAATCGGGCAAAATAAAGATTGATGATTACAAAGATGGTTTACAACAAACTGTAGTGTTTATCTTTATAATCATAATAACAAACTTACTTGTCTTGTGTGTATTACCTACTTACATTATTGTACTCTTGTAACTACACTATATTTATATAAACTTATCGAACTCATTGTCCAAATTCCAATAACACCGTAACTATATACTTGAATTGTATCTACTTAACTACCTACCTATATCTGTTATATTTTTCTCAAGTTTATGTATTAGTTTAACCTATGTTCTGTAAAATATTCAACCGACGTACTTTGTACAATAAACTTTGCTTGCTTATGTTTATAAAATAATAACACCATAACAATAACCCTACACATTGTTATGTAAGTTCATACTCAATTTATTATGCTATGTAATTAAAATATTTTATAATGCTACTGAACAACAAAACCCATAACATGTATATGTAAAAGCCTTCTAGGCGTTAATAAAATGAAATAAATAAATAAATAAATAAAATATTACTAATCACCGAAAAATGAGGATTATTGCTGATTTATTAATTCCTGTTAAAAGCTGGATATCAGGCCGTTTCCCAATAAATCTTTATTACATTCATGATATATCTTTATTTCTATTATTTTTGTAAAAATGTTTTTAATGAATTTTTTTATTGATTATTTGAAAAACGTACACGGAGTAAACTTACTGATCTAAAATATTGCTAATTTATTTAGAACTTCTTATAATTATTGGTAATCCAGTTAAAAACGGGATTGTAGGCCTATTACGATTGAAATGATAGGGTCTCTATTAAATTTTCTGTAAAACACGAATGTGTTATTGCGATGTCGGAATATGTGTTCGCTTTTCGTCATTGTAAAATACAAACAAACGCAAGCGCATGAACACCTGTTCCGATATATTTTGAAACTGTCTGCCATCCCGTTTTAACGTGATTTTACTAAATCAGCAATACTTCGTACACAAATGGCTCTTTACGGCTTAAGACGGCCCTGTCCATAGCCTAGAGCAGAGGTTCCCAAAGTGGTCTATATAGACCCCCAGGGGTCGATATCGGCTTGCTGGGGGTTGTCAGCGAGAAAAAATTTTGGGGGTCCACGAGATTCAAATGGGGGTACATACGAGCGGACCCCCATTTACCGTTGAAGTTAGTTCCGTAGATGACACAATACACCTAACACAAATAACACAGTTTACGTAATACTTATAATAAACTGAGAAATTACTTATTTGATATTTGTATTTTTATATTTCGTAAAGTTCTGTATTGAGGTATATAAATAAAATTATACGTTCCTTTTCCCGTCAATACTAATATATTGAAGCAAAACATTGCACATCGGAAGCCGCGAATTTTCCTAGATTCCCAACTTGTTTTTGAAAAACGTCCAGGGTAATAATGACGTTCAACATTTAAATGTACTTCACACAGACTTCAAAACTAAGTTAGAGGAAATTTTGACTGTGGAAGTGGAATGTTGAAGAATCGGATATCATATGACAAGAAGAACTGATCGGAATAAGCGCTAACAAAGAACTTAAGGGGCAGTTCTGTAGGGCCAGCTACAGAAAGAAATTCTCGTTGCTTATCCTGCTTTATTTTCATTTGGTGTAATACCTCACAAGGGTGCCCCTGTCTGCACAATGTAAAGACAGAGCAACTACACCGCCACCCGGTTGTTTTTTTTTTTATTTTTATAGTGAATACCTCACAAGAGTCCCAACTGCTCCCATCTGGAGCCAGTGAGACTTTGGCATCCCCAATTGGGGGATGTTGTGAGGCTGAAGGTAAGTGGGGAAGGGAAAGAGGAAGGTGGGGAAGTACCTGGCTATTCAGATCTAGTCACTAAACACGGCTAAAGCCATTTGGAGCAACGTTTCAATTCTGAATGGTGGTCTTACACCAGGGCGATACTGGTAGTATCTTCCACTCTGGAACGTGCCGCAAATATACTATATATTATTTTAATTAATTGATTGTGAAATAACACAAATTAATCAAATAAAATTTATTTGCGCACGCCGGGTTCGAACCCGCAACCTTCGGAATGGCAGTCCAATGCGTTACCACTGGACTATGCCGGCCGTCGGTTATTGGGCAGGCAAGGGAATATTTTTACTTAAAAAATAAATGATTATCACATGGGACGTCAATAGTTTTAGGAACGTTCAATTTCGGCAGGCATGGGGTCTACGGAAAAAAAAATATTTGGCAAGTGGTCTACGGGGCAAAAAAAGTTTGGGAACCTCTGGCCTAGAGGAACGCAGAGCACACTTACTGAACAAATGTCAAAACAGTCTAGTTATAACTTATTCACTATTTTCTAGATTCTATAGTAACTTTTCCCGACGTAACCATCCATTTCAGCTTCAAACGTTCCGTTTGCGTGAATTATTTGTTTTTTATTACTTTTCCAGCTGAAATACTTCCGCATCACCGGCGAGCCCATCGTGTTCCCCAACCTGAAAGTCATAACCTGGGGCCTCTGCGTCTTCTGCTGGGGCTTCAGCGCCGTCATCATCATCTCGCAGTACTACCTGCAGCCCGACTTCGAGCTGTGGCACTCATTCGCGTACTACCACATCATAGCGATGCTAAATGGATTCTGCTCGCTGTGGTAGGTAATTAGTCCACAAGTCAACCTGTACGTCATCCCCCGAGGCCTCTGTGTCTTCTGCTGGACCTTCAGCGCAGTCATCATCATCTCGCAGTACTACCTGCAGCCCGACTTCGAGCTGTGGCACTCATTCGCGTACTACCACATCATAGCGATGCTAAATGGATTCTGCTCGCTGTGGTAGGTAATTAGTCCACAAGTCAACCTGTACGTCATCCCCCGAGGCCTCTGTGTCTTCTGCTGGACCTTCAGCGCAGTCATCATCATCTCGCAGTACTACCTGCAGCCCGACTTCGAGCTGTGGCACTCATTCGCGTACTACCACATCATAGCGATGCTAAATGGATTCTGCTCGCTGTGGTAGGTAATTAGTCCACAAGTCAACCTGTACGTCATCCCCCGAGGCCTCTGTGTCTTCTGCTGGACCTTCAGCGCAGTCATCATCATCTCGCAGTACTACCTGCAGCCCGACTTCGAGCTGTGGCACTCATTCGCGTACTACCACATCATAGCGATGCTAAATGGATTCTGCTCGCTGTGGTAGGTAATTAGTCCACAAGTCAACCTGTACGTCATCCCCCGAGGCCTCTGTGTCTTCTGCTGGACCTTCAGCGCAGTCATCATCATCTCGCAGTACTACCTGCAGCCCGACTTCGAGCTGTGGCACTCATTCGCGTACTACCACATCATAGCGATGCTAAATGGATTCTGCTCGCTGTGGTAGGTAATTAGTCCACAAATCAACCTGTACGTCATCTCCCGAGGCCTCTCTGTCTTCTGCTGGGCCTTTAGCTCTGTCATCTTTATTTCGCACTACTACCTACAGCCCGGCTTCGCGCTGTGGCACACCTAAATGATGCTGGAACTTTCCTGATGCCCCTCCTGATTGGTGGTTTGTCTACACACGGCGAAAAATGAGTATTACTGATTTATTAAAATCCTGTTAAAAACCGGATCGCAGGCCATTTCCTAGTAACTTTTAGTACATTCATAATATATCAGAAATCGTACGTTTGTCCTAATTATATAATGAGGGAACTCGTGTTCCAACGTCGCGATAAAACATCGTTTTTACTGAAATTTTATTAGGAAACCTGTCAAACCTGTCCTGAATAATTTACGAAATTAGCAGTATTTTATATCAGTAAGTTTTCTCTGTACTTAGGAATGTTTGCAGTTTTTCACTGGGCACCAAGAATAGTTTGACACATCCACCAAGCACACTTTGTATCAGTGAGCGATTATTTTAGGAATTACGCATAAATTATTTAATTTGGAATTTTTACTCGTTACGGACGTGCCTCTGTTAAAGTTGTACTCTTTATAGTCATATTACAATTAGGTTTGACAGCCTCCGTGGTTGAGGGGTATGGCTCTCGACTAGCAAGCCAAAGGTCGCGGGTTCAAATCCCAGCGTGCGCAAATAAATTTTATCTGATTAATTTGTGTTATTTCACTATTTGTTCATTTAAAAAAAGATGTAGTATAAATGTAATGTATTATGTAGTATTAGGTAGTAACTTAAAATGGCTTTAGCCGAGTTTGGTAACTAGATTTCAATAACCAGGTAGTCATCCACCTTCCTTTTCCCCATTTCCTTACCCTTCCCACTGCCTTCAGCCTCACAACATACCCCAATAGGGGAAGCCATAGTCTCACTGGCTCCAGACGGTTGGGAGCAATTGGGACTTGTGTGATATTCACATTAAAAAACAACAAAAAGGTACATTTTATTCAAATAACAGAATTAATGCTAGGTTTCAATGCATTCATTCCCGCTCTAGCCATTTCGCATAAGGGTCTGAACGGTGGGCGGTGCATAGCTCAAGAAGCAACATCCCAAAATGAACCATCCAACTATGAACCCACAAGTAAGTTACTAACTTTACCAATATCAAGAAGTTCTGTACACATTCTGGCAAAAGTAATCTTCAAGAAATTCAAGTTTATCTTCCTCGTATGTCTATATATTGTTTATTGTGTTGGTAGGTGGGTACATTGTTCAAACATTCTTCACCCAGGATCGGCTCTTAGCCAAATGGTGCTTGGCGCAAGTAAAATGTTGGCGCCCCTTGTCAAAACCAGTAACCTAGATAAGGGATCACCGCATGGAGAAAAACGTGTATTGCTCATTTATCCGGCTAAAATCGGGATTGCAGGCCGTTGCAACACGTGTTCATGCACATGCATTTGCCTTGACAATATATAATGATGAATCGCAAAAATATTAAAACTTTCTTGAACATTCGTGTTTTTCTAAAACTTGTTTACAAATAATTTGAAGAGTTTCTTATCAAATTAGTAATACTCATTTTTCTCCATGTATGATCAATACCTAATATTTAGGATGATTTGAGATTTTTTTTGGATTAGATTATGATTAGAATAGATTCTTTCAGGATTAGATTAGAATTAGGATAGATTTTTTTTAGGATTAGATTAAAATTAGGATAGATTTTTTAGGATTAGATTAGAATTAGGATAGATTTTTTTAGGATTAGATAGTATTTTAAGGTTGGGTGGTTTCGAGAATTTGAACAATTCATCCAATTTCAACGTTATTTTCAAGTTCTGTCAAGGTTCTATTCAAGTTCTGTTATTATTTCAGTTTTTGTGAAACAACTGACCAATAATGATATATTATAACAACAGGACATGAATAGAACCTTCACAGAGCTTGAAAATCAACTTCGAAATTTGACGAATTTTTCAAATTCTCTGAAATAACTTATCCATAGATTAGATTAGAATTAGGATAAATTTTTTAGGATTAGATTAGTATTGGGATAAATTTTTTGTGATTTTAATTAGGTTGATTTGTTTTTTCGTGAAGCACCATTTTTATAAAAAATAAGGTGTGGTATTTATCATCTCCTTGACTCTTTGGTAATTCGGGGCCTGGGGCGGATTTCTCCAATTGCGCTCGTACCTCGTGCCGACAATAATAGCATATACGGTGACCGTAAACTCGTAGTAAAAGCAAGAGAATGGTGAATCTACATCACATTTGGAGTCGTCTTGTGGTAGCTACAATTTTTTTCATTAATGTCTTTTTTTTTCGAGCAAATCGAGTCCGGAGTTGAAATGTTTTAGGTCAAATTTGATAAAAGGTCCCAACTGCTCCCAACCGTTTGGAGCCAGACTATGGCATCCCCAATTAGGTACGTTGTGATGATGAAGGTTGTGGAGAGGGACGGGAGAGGGGAAGAGGAAGGTGGGGAGTACTTGGCTGGTATTTTATGAGACAAGGAATGAAATCGAAGGGACACGGGTTCAAGTCCCGTTGGCGTCATGTATCTTTTATCAGGAGATTTTTCAATATTCAGGCGAATAATTATTGCTTGTAAAATAATTAAAAAATTAATAGTTAATTTTTCAACCTTTCTAGGTACATAAACTGCAATGCTTTCGGCACGGCATCAAAGGGGCTAGCACGCAATCTGCACAAGGCTCTGCAGAGCGAACACCCTTCCAAGAAACTGACGGAGTACCGCCATCTATGGGTGGACCTCTCACACATGATGCAGCAACTTGGTTTGTGTCTTCGCTAAATACTTTTAACACTAACTTACCATCATTTTGTTTTTCATTAGCAAGAAACATATAAATATTTTTTTTGGTAAAAGGCAGTAACTTTGTGGTTTGACATATTGATGGAAATAAAACAATTAACTTTGTTTAAAACAACGAATTTTCCTTTATTTAATTTTCTATAAGCGACCTGTTTAATTTTATACCCTGAAGATGTTTGTACTAAGCGTAACCGTTCGGTTATAGAAAATTAAATAAACTAAAATTCGTGGTTATAAACAAAGCAATTGTTTTATTTAATTAAATAATAGAATGCTTTAACACAATATATTATTAGTAAATACATATTTACAAACAATAATCTTTTTTTTATTTTTTTTTATGTATATTTTATTTAGTTATAAGAGTTTACATCTTATACCTAATATATTATTTTCTATGACTAATACAATATTATTTACTACTTACATACTAAAATTTAGATTTCACAACATTGAGACATAATCCACGAAAAACTGCAAGACTTTTAGCTTCCTTAACAATTACCGGGAGTTCATTGAACATTTTAAAACCTTTATAATAAATATTGTTTTGTGTTCCCGATAAATGTGTTTTAGGAAGCCTAAAATCGTTGCAGTTTCTCGTAGGATATAAATGAACTGCACTATTAGTTCTAACATTCTTTGACATATAGTCAGGTAACATTTTATTTTTTAGCTTATAAATAAACACTAAGGTATTATAAACTAATCGTTGCCACACACTTAAAAGATTGAGTTGACGTTGCATGGTTTTTATTCTGGTGTACCTGCTACAACACAGTATTGACCTCATGCCTCTGTTCTGGATTACTTCCATTCTCTTAATTTGGGTTTTGTTACTTAGAAATATTACACTCGTACAATAATTCAGATGGGATGCTACAGTGGTATTGTAGACCAACCAGGCGTCCCCGGTGCGGGCCAAAACTGTTGGTAAATTTTGCCAACATTCGCGGTCTGCACACTAATTTAAATTCAGTTCATCACCATCTTTTGTCCCAACGTCCCAACCTTCTTTTCCTATCCGAAACTCAGATAGCCGAGCCGCCAGACTCCTCCTATCTGGACTGCCCGGGCTTTACCCTTGCAAGCAAGTTCCGACTCAAAGGAGGAGTCTGCCTCTATAGTCGAGCTGACATCAACTGTGTACGACTATTGAGTCTGGAAAACTCCAGATTCGACGTAATGTGGGTGCGCGTCAATCTTGCCAGTACGGCAAGATTCTACGCATGTCTATACCGCTCACCGAACTATAGCGAATCAGACACTTCCGAGCTCTTCAAACATTTGAGAGATACTATTGATGATCTCTTGCCCCGCTACCCTTCGGCCGAGTTTATTGTTCTGGGGGACTTCAATGTTCATAACAAACCATGGTTGAGGTTCTCTGGCCCAACGGACTCGGCTGGCCGACAGGCGGAATCCTTTGCCATTTGCTACGGATTAGAGCAACTGGTTCAGGAGCCTACAAGGGTTCCTGATGTCCATACTCACCGTTCCAATCTGTTAGACCTATTCTTAACTACTGTGCCACACGGTTATAAGATTGACGTCACAGCGCCTCTGGGATCATCTGACCACTGCCTAGTGACGACATCAATCCCCGTTAGCCTCAGACCAACCAATGAGAGGCTGAGGAGAAAAGTGTGGCACTATAGGTCAGCAGATTGGTTCGGTATGCGGGCCCATTTCAACGCTTTTCCGTGGTCAGCTGTTTGTTTTCGGACTTCGGACCCTTCAAGATGTGCCCAGGAGATTGGTGAAGTCATCAAATCGGCGATGGATGGCTTCATACAATCGACTACTAAAGAAACTGGTGTGGGCTCAAAGCCGTGGTTCAGTCGACAATGCTCCGAAGCAGTTCGACGAAAAAACGCGGCTTACCGAGCCTACAACACATCTCGAACGCCCGAAAGCAGATCAGCATACAACAAATCGGCAAAGGAATGCAAGAGAATCATTAATGGGTCAAAATTCGAACACGACCTGCAGATCAGCAAAAAGCTGGCTGCCTGCCCGCATGGCAGCAGAGCATTCTGGTCCCTTGCGGGCTCAATAGGTCGGAATTTTTGCAAACCCAGTTTGCCACCTCTTACCAGACCTGACGGCTCACTAGCAAACACCGCCACCGAAAAGGCTAACTTATTAGGGAAAATGTTTGCGGAAAACTCGACCCTCGATGACGGAGGTGCTGTTCCGCCGTCGGTTCCTCACTGCGGCTTCTATATGAAAAAGCTGAGGATCCGGCATCGGGATGTACTCCACGTTATACGGGGGCTCGATGTTAACAAAGCTAGTGGACCTGATGGAATACCTGCCCTGGTATTGCAGAGGTGTGCTGCGGAAATAGTTCCAGTTTTGACAAAGCTCTTCAAAATGTCCCTGAAGTGTGGCACTGTGCCCTCTGGTTGGAAAAAAGCGGTCATTCACCCTATTCCCAAGAAAGGTGACCGCTCCAACCCGGCCAACTACCGCCCCATAGCGATCACATCAGTTCTGTCCAAAGTGATGGAACGTGTGATCAACGACAAACTGCTCACATACCTCGAGAAGAACAAAATTATCAACGACCGTCAATACGGATTCCGGCGGAACCGCTCGTGCGGTGATCTTCTCGCGTATGTGTCGCATGTTTGGGGGCGGTGCCTGGAACGTCACGGTGAGACCCAAACGGTCGCACTAGACATATCCAAGGCCTTTGACCGGGTCTGGCACCGAGGACTTGTCAACAAATTGCCTTCTTACGGACTTCCCGCATCCCTGTGTACGTGGATTGCTGACTTTTTAAGGGATAGGTCGATTCAGGCAGTTGCTGACGGTTTCACCTCATCCTCACACTCTATAAATGCTGGCGTCCCACAGGGATCGGTTCTGTCTCCGACTTTGTTTTTGTTGCACATCAATGACCTTTTGACATGTGCACCGATACATTGTTACGCGGATGACAGTACAGTTCATGATAGCTTTTTGTTTGACAAGCCCCCAAAGGGCACACACACTCCAACGGCTCGGAGGGCTTTGAAGCAGAGAATGGACGGTTATCTCGAGAGTATTTCCTTCTGGGGTAAAAATAATCTCGTCGAATTTAATGTTTCAAAGACCCAATCCTGTCTGATTACGTCTAAAAGGGATCTAAATGATAATCTAGTCTCCTTCAACGGAAGCAATCTTCCAAACAGGCCTTCCATTGATGTGCTTGGTGTAACTATAAGTGACCAGCTCAGGTATGGGGGCTCCATCGAAGCCAGAGTAAAGCTGGCCTCTCAGAAGCTGGGCGTACTGTACAGGGCCCGCAGATACTTTAATAATACACAACTGCTGACCCTGTACAAATCGCAAGTGCGCCCTACTGTCGAATTCGGCAGCCATCTTTGGTCCGGAGCCCCTAAATACCTGAAAAAAACCCTTGACTCTGTGCAAAAACGGGCGGTCCGTTTGATAGATTCCCAATCTTAACAAACGGACTGCAATCTTTAGAGCACAGGCGCAGGTAGGTATGCTGTCCTTGTTCTATCGGTATTACAATGGAAGATGCTCTGAGGAACTAGCGTCATTGATCCCTTCGGCACCGGTGCGTAGTCGGGATACACGCCAAACGCGTGCCCAACATTTGTACACGGTTGACATTTGTCACATGAGAACGGGTCGCTTCTACGATTCGTTCTTAAGTTCAACAGCTCGGCTGTGGAATGAACTGCCGGCCTCTGTGTTTCCTCCCTCCTACAACATGGGACTCTTCAAGACCCATGTTCACTCCTTCCTCTCCAAAAAAAGACCCTCCACACAGCATCCCCAAAGATGACATAGGCCCTGAGGGAAATTATTTTCTTCAGGGCCTCCTGTGTGGAGTTAATATAAAAAAAAAAATATATATATATAATCTTCGCAAATACAATAAGTTATTTGAATAATAAACAGGTTTCATCATAGACATATGAATATTAGTAGACCTGCCCTAAGTGATTAAAAGCGTATTATCCCCACTCCCCATACCGGTTCCATTGGAGCCGGCTGTGCTCGCGTATGGCCTCAAGTGAAATTTGAAAACGTGACGTCATCATTCTTGTGCAAACTATGGTCGAGGCATCATCGGTTCATTTTACGAAATAACACGGCAAAATGTTGACTTGTACTATGAAAACTTGTAAAAATAGATGTGAAAAAGAGAATAAACCCAATTGTCGTATTACATTCCATATATGAGTATTTCTCAAAAAAAGTGTACATTTTGGAAAAATAAAGTGTGCCTACAAACAGTTCAAAAATTTCACATGTTTTTAATTAATCATACAAAAAAAATATGCACCATTTTGTAGAATAAATATTAGGCTTTAAAATATCGAAAAATAAACATTACAATCGTATCAATTCGCAAACATTTTAATTTTTTTTTAAATATCGATTTTTACCTTCCATACAAAATAAAATTGCCACCCTACCCACTTCATTTGTTTATACTTCATAAAATGCGATAATAACGTTATAATATGTGATTTTTTGTAAGTTTTAGGGTCTTAATTAAATGTAGTTTCTGTAAAAAGGTAATTTTCTATGGGGTTTCATAATAAATTAATAATTTATGCACAAAAAACAAAATGAGACATCACCATTTACTTTTTAGTAACTACTCTTTAGTTACGTTTTATTAGTACTTCCACCGTAATTTTTTAACCCATTTGTAAAATTTAACATGGGCAACACTAGCCTCTTTCTGATTAATTGTTGGTCTGACTTCTCCGCCATAACATTAATTGTTAAAATCAGTAATAACGTGTTTCTTTAGTGGGACCACTATTTCGTAACAGAAAATATTTTAGCCTTTTTTCACAAAACGGTAAGTCTTTTTCTACTCATCTTTTTGTAACATGTGCGGTACGAACATTGCTAAGCTTACATATTAACACTTTAAAATTTTATCAAACCATTGACTTTTTATAACATAAATTCTTATTACAATTTCGTAACGTTTGTTATGAATTTCGTAACGTAACGAAAAAGTTCAATGTAAAGCTGAGTGTACACAGTTACAACGTGATTAAGAAAAGTAAGTATATTGTAAGTGTGTCTAGCATTTTTATGAAAGTCTTATGTAAGTTTAGTAATAATGTAATATATTATGCACAATGCACAAATATACATATGTATTTAGATATAATAGGAAAAAAATAAATATTATTATACCATAGAGCAGATCTGTTGATGGCGCTGGAAAGTAGGTAGGTTGTAATACATAGGATGCGCTGGAAATTCCTGATGGTCAATGGCAGAGCAGGTGTCGTCGGACTTGTATGTTTTATCATCGCGATTATATGGCATTATACATAATGACAAGTACTTGAAGATCAAGCTGAGCCGTCCAATACTGGTTTTATTTTAAATAAGCGTGAGGCACTCATACACACTATCCGTTCTACAGGCGCTCTATACAATATTTATAAGTGCCTTAAGTTTTTTATAAAAGCTTATTTAAATATAAATTTATTTTTATTTACTCTGATAAAACCATAACTACAGCATAATTTTTTTTAAGGAATGCCCCCAAAAACCAATGCCAAAAAGCAAAACGCTTACAGAGAAAGACTGAAAAAGGAAAATACAAATAAATATGAGGAAATCCGAATTAAGCATTTAACAAAAGTTATAGAAAATATCAAAAATAAAAAAATAAATTCTTACAGAAGAAGAAAAAGAAGAGCTACGGGCAAAGTGGAGACAAGCCAATGATAAAAGAGCTGAAAGAAAGAAAAAGGCTAATCCTACGACACAAGACAATAATACATTTGAACGTAGAAAAAATAATAAAAAAATCCTAAAGGAAAGACTACAAAAGCTGACTGAAGAAAATACTCGATTAAAAAGTCGAAATAAGAATTTAAGACAGTGCTGTAATCGGATGAAAAGGCAAGTGAATATTCTGAAAATATTATTGCATAAACAAACTAAGACTAATAATGATGCTATTCCCATCGAAACTGGATTATATAATAAATCGGAGATGTTATAATAGGAAATAATAATGCCATAGAAAATAACACTGATACTGAAAATATGTGAAAATATAGTGAAAATGAAGATTCTAACAAAATCAAAGATAAACCATGTGGAGTGACTATCTTAAAAACGAAAAACTGGAAAATATTCATACAAAAAAGAAAGTGGTTTGTAAGGGCCTTATCTCTAAATCTCTATCACTAAATGACTATATTCATGCGCCAAAGCGGAGTGATAAACCAAAGACTGAAAAACTGACCAAATGTGTCTCGGAAAGATTTCAATTATTATAAAGATGAGGAAGAAATTTATAAAACGCTAATGGATAGTGATTCAAACTAAATAATTGTATGTTATTAATTTTTTAATAGTTTAAACAGTGCCTGTTCTTTAATTTCTTAAGATTTGTTGAATATTGTGTTAGGTACTTCAATTTGGGAGCTGATAATTTGATTAAAAAACATTTATTTATACTCCCTTGTTTTTTTTTAAACCCCTTTGGTATAACAAAATACAAATATTTGGGTCGTGAGTTTATGTATGTTTGTAGTATGTACAATAAATAAAAAAAAGTAAAGGATAATTACTTACATTTAAAAAAGACGACAACTAATTAAATTGAATAAATAATAAAAAAAGTAAAATAAAATTTGCCATTGTGTAAACAAGCCTTATGTTTACTATTTAGTTACGTCTTATGACTATTTCGTAACACTATTTCGTAACTACATTTTCGTTACGTACATTTATTTTGAGAAATACTCATATAAGCATTATTTTACTTTATTTTAAGCATATTCACATCGTATAATATGAATCAGTTGTTACTATCACATCGAGAAACGTCTGGACGCGAAACACAAAGCTGGTTGGTTGCTGGGAAGTAAATTATGAACATTTATAAAAGTGTCTTAACTAAATACTTAAACGAAATATTCGACTCTGAAAATAGAACCGAATTTTTTTGCCGAATTTGGACTTCGCAAATTTGTTCATAACGTGGCGAGTAATTTGCGCTCTTTGTCTATTCATTCAAAAGAAAATTTGCGCTCCCTTGTAAAAATGTCTATTCATTCAAAAGCAGATTTTACTTTTAAGATGTAAATGGTGATATTATAATGCGAGATGCCTATTTACTGTCAGATTGATTTATTGACGAATCACAGTCAGCTTCACTCCCTTCGTTCTTCAACAGTTGATTTTACCCCTCGCCATTATCTTCTCGTCTATTAATTCCTATGTCTGTGGGTTTCATTAAATAATTTATAGAATATTACGCAACAATAAAAAGCAACTAATTTTTTTATAGTTTCAAGTGGAATCTTGTTTGGAAAATAATCAACCTGAAAATAAACTTAATTTCTTGATATCATTAAATTGAAATCAGGATTAACAACTTTGCGTGTTTTCTCTCAGAACCTTCGTTATATTTGGGCATGCTGTGTGGAGGTGTTTTTAAAGAAAGGAAGTAGTGAACCTGGGTATTGAAGAGACCCATGCTATATTAGGGTCGAAACACAAAACCGTTAAATCATTTTTCAACTGAGCTTAGCATAATTTTTTTTTTTTAAGTTGTTACTATGTGACAGTGGTTTACAAATGCTGGGTAAGTATTTGGTGTGTTTCCCTTAGCGCAGAAGGGATTAAATACACTAATATTATTAAAAAGAGGTTTTTTCGAAATCAGATGTAGACAGTGACCTTCCTCTTGTTTTGAAGGTAAGTCTGCAATATTTCATCCATCTCGAAATAAAATTGTAAATTTGTATAAAATACAAATCCGCCTGGCAGACACTTGTATAAATAGATAACAAGATTAAATGGTAACCGGACAAATGAGAAAGCTTTTAAAAGTGATATACAGTCAAGAAAAGTGTTGAAAATGTTAATATGTTAGGTTAGGTAAAAAATTTAGGTTAGGTTGTTACAAAAGTATTTGTGATGCAACCGATTAAATGTATTTAATTAATCCCTCCAGGGCGGGCTTACTCCAACATGTACGGCATCTACTGCCTCGTGATCTTCTTCACAACCATAATCTCGCTGTACGGATCCCTGTCAGAGATCTTGGAGCATGGACTTAGCTACAAGGAGATTGGACTCTTCGTTCTCGGAGGTTACTGCATGGGGCTGCTCTTCATCATATGCAATGAGGCTTATCATGCTTCCATGAAGGTATATAATTCAGTATTCTCTCAGTAATCCGACATAATACTATGATTTGCTGTTATTTTTACTAGTTGAAATCACAAAATAAAACCCTATAATTCGCCAGTATTCGTATGTCAAATCCGCCGTGTGGCTAGATTCGAGCGCCCAGCTTCGTACCCTGACGCAGACGGGTTAGATTATCTTACTCTTACACTCTCAGTTATCATACTGCCATCTGGCTTGCTCTTGCTAACTCTTGTTGTTTTAGGACAGTACCATAGACATGAAAAACAGTAGACAGGAAGTTAAGGGTGAGGGGAACAAACCATGTTGCGAGGAGCGGGGAAGTGGTATGGGCGTCACCCTTTCAATGACTGGTCAATAAATGAATCCGACAGTTTTCAGGCAACTCGCATTATATCATCACTAATGACTTAATGAAAATAAAATCTGCTTTCGCATTACTAGTCCTCTTTACAATAGCACGCGAATTGCCAGCAATAGTAAAGAACAGTATGGCAATTTCCAAATCCTGCAAAAAAGTTCCGCTTGTTTCCAAAACAGAATATATATGACACTTTTACAAATTAGTTATAATTTACTTATCGCAATAACAAACAAGTGCAAGCAGAGTGAACGCCCATAATACGTATATTCACCCATGACACGGCCTGGTTAGAAACATCCCACAACCATTACCTTACCGTAGCAAACTTTACTTTTCTGTGGAAGGTCTCTTTATTTTAATGTTCACTCGCCGGCGGTCAATGGACGAATGATGTCGTCGTTTATTCAAAACACGCTGGAACTCTCCTGGTTCCAAAATGATCGTTATGTGGTTTGTCTCCAGCTCGTCGAAATGATACCCGGATTTCATGTTAGGGCAAACGTATCTCTTCCAACGTCAATGATTAGCATGTTGAATATTGTAGCAACTGTCGCTTCTGCTTCTGGTCGTTTAGTTCTGGAATGTTTTTGTTCAAATAACTTTACAAAATGACCTTAACTTTTCATACCAAGAATGAAAATTTTATGAAATATCGATAGCGGTGATTACAAATGAATTTTTTTTTATTTTTAGCGTGTTTTGTACGAATGCACTATAATCTGCCACTTTCACTAATGTACTATGTATTTCATTACTATAGTAATGTAGCTGATGTTATTCCATACGGTAAAATAGAAGAGCCCATAAAGATTGTCACAATTATTCCTTTAACAATAAACAACGGATGTAACAGAGAGAAGGATCTTTCAGTTACGACGTGGAAAAGACATGGTCCTGACATGGAGAAGGCTGATCTTCAAATTTGTATGCAAATGTATTCAAGCAAGCGCATTAGAAGCCAAAGATCGACGGCTGCGGAAACTAGTCGAAACATGGCGATTGCACAAGCGGTACGACTATCTAAAATGTATGTGGTTGCCTCGATTCTAACACACTTGGTGCGGCATTAAGTCGTTTTTTATGTTCTGTGACACATTTTACGTTTGTTTTTAACAGAGAGTTAAATAAAAGAAACGGAACATTGAAGAGCACTCGGGGATATATCATCAGAATAATATAGGGGTGTTTTCCAAGATCTTTAAAGTTAACTTTGAAACACTCGTTACTTTTTTTTTATTCGCTTTGGTTCAAGAGGTAAATAATAATTGCATTTTCCACAGAGCGATAAGGTTAACTGGTGATTAGATTTTTTTTTAAATTTGAAACCGCACAAGAATCCCAACTGCTCCCACAATCTAGAGCCAGTAAGGTTGAAGGTAATGGGGAGGGGAAAAAGATGAGGAAGGTGGGCAAGTACCTGGCGATTCAGGTCTGGTGACGAAAAACGTCCAAAGCCATTTCAAGCAACGTTTCAATTCTGAATGAATACTGAGAGTATCTTCCACTCTGGAACATGCCGCAAATATACTATATATTAATTTTACAAAGTAAATTTTGAAATAGCACAAATTAATCAAATAAAATTTACTTGCGCATGCCGGGATTTGAACCCGCGACCTCTGGCTTCCTAGAGGAGAGCTTTACCCCTAGACTACGGAGGCTGTCAAACTGCTCTTGTCTGCTACACTTGCTGCAAGCATTTGAAATTTTGACTGTCGCAGCCTGATTGCTCACGCGCCTAGCCTTAAGTAGAAATACTGTGTACTGAAGTAGCAAAAAAATTTCGAATGGTAAGCTCTGCCACTATGAAAAATATGCACTTCTTTTTCAGGAAGAAAAAAAAACAGTTTTTCACCAGTTGACTGTGGTGACGTCCGTGACCTAAAAATCGTAGATAATTTATTACAAAGCCGTCAGAAAAGCTGCATCAAATAATAAGTATTTTGTAAAGCAATATTTAGCGCAAGTGATTCTGAAATTTTTCTTCATACAGTTTCTTTGTAGATAAGGGTTAAAGTCGCTTTAGAAGATTTCATCAAATTTTGTATGGAGGATACCGGTGTCCCATCCACAGTTAACATGGAGAAGGTTGTTCTAGGGAACAAAATATGTATGTGTGATGTTCGGGCAAATAGCCGATTGTTATCTCTAATAGTTTACTCCCTACCTTCCCGTCCCATAACCTTTGTCACCAGGAGACGGTAACTACCTTTAGCTCCATTTCTGCAGCGCCACTGATAATACGTTGCAATTCTGAGTTAAGTGCAATTCGCCGTGTAGTTTTTTCGTGCTGGCAGAGAGAGAGAGAGAGAGAGAGAGAACATCGAGGACACCTAGACCAAAGGTAGACTTTCATTATTCTGGTGGCATCCTCTCAAAGTTCCATTCCGTTCCCCTTTCTATATTTCAAACACAAGAAACTTGCGGCCGAAAATATTCCGGTATATTCCAAGAGATATCGAAACATGGGAATCTCATAGAGAAGTTTCGCTGTGCACAATAAAATACGTTTATGAATGATTCCGATTTCCAGGTTGGTTTGGAGTTCCAAGAAAGACTGCTGAACGTGAACCTGTCTGTGGTGGACCACAGCACTCAGCGCGAGGTGGAGATGTTCCTGATTGCCATCTCCAAAAATCCCCCCATCATGAACCTGGACGGATACACCAACATCAACAGGGAGTTGTTTACTACTGTAAGAATCAATCATTTAGTTTATTTATAGTTAGTTGAATAGGTTAATAGAATAAAAAATATAAAAAACAAACAAACACACAAATAGGTAAAGCACCAACAGCCGTAGGAATGTGAAGAGGATAAAGAAACTCCAAATCAATACTCCGCCTTGACGGAAAAAAGTTCTGGATACCTGGGAATACACAATGTGGAACCACAGGGGTGGTTCGGGTTCTTCTAAAGGATAACGAATTGTCCTTAACCTTAAAATCAACAACTTTTTCGCAATTCCTTATCCTTAAGTAGAACCGGAATCGGCCCTTCAGTCGTTAATTTTAAGGTTAAGAACAATTCCTTATCTTTATGTAGAACCGGAATCATCCCAATTCCTTATCCTTAAGTAGTACCGGAATCGTCCCTAAAGTCGTTAATTTTAAGGCTAAGGACAATTCCTTATCCTTAAGTAGAACAGGTATCGTCCCACAGGAAACTTAGCATATATCGTCGGTGTAAGTTCAATACCTCGTAAGAACCATTTGTAAAATGTTCAGGAGAGACAAAAAACTATCTAGGAATATACAGAATCTTGCTTGCATATGTACTGGGGATTATTCATTCGCGGTATGCATTAACTCTAACCAGTCAGAGTACATGCAGTCTTTTGTTCAATATGTATTAAAGTTTGAAAGCACCAATCAATGCGTCTTGTTCAACTGAAACTTACATAGACGATAAATAAGGACTGAGCTAAGGGAGTAATGCAGACCGTCTCCTTATCAATAATATCAGATAGAATGACTTTGAACCTAATTGAATGTCTTTGTTTCAGAACATTTCATTCATCGCTACTTACTTAGTGGTGCTGATGCAATTCAAGTTAACCCTACTGCGGCAAGCCGGAAAAGGGAACAAGACCATTTTTATACCTGACAATGTCACTATTGCCAATTAAGAAAAATTATAGAAACAAAAACACTAGAAACATTTCAGCAATTGATTAATAAATTGCCTTGAAGAATTTTCACAGTAACAAGCTTTGTAGATATATTATATGTAATCCAACTATTTTTTTAGAATAATAAAATCAAATATGCAAATTCATGTTTTTCAATAAAATAAAATATTATACACAGCGTCCGGAATCTTGCAGTACAAGCTCGAGGGTGAATTGACTCAAATAGATTTGGTGGTATGGTTTGGCTCGCAAGGCGATGGGTCGAGAGTCCGGCTGGAGAGGTCAAAAGATCTTCCTCAACTAGTCTCTCCCTAACCGACCCGCCACGCCAAATGCATTAAGGGGGGGCTAGGGTTAATTCGTACGAAAAAAGGCATTTTTTTGTGAATTTTTTGTGACAACACAGTTAAAATCTCTTTATTCAATCTAATAGGACAGTAAAGTATGACATTTTAAGAATGTTGTATAAAATTTTCACGGAGAAATATTAAAAAACACGGCAATGGCAGCAATTATTCGGACGTGTCTCAAAAAAAAGTAGAATGGCGGTGCCCCTCATAACTCGGTGCTGGGTCATCTGAAATCAAAAAATCAAAGTTCATTCGTTAGATAATAGTTTTTCCCAGGTAACGCTGGGAGGGTTTTTCGAAATTTTAATTTTTCACTTTTTTGGAACACTTTGAAGGGAAAAACGCTATTTTTAGTGAAAAAAATCGGCTAATTTGTTATTGTAAAATAATAATTATTAACAAATTTGAAAAAACTCTCCAGCGTTACCTCGTAAATTATGTACAGAAATAGTTTTCAAAATTTCAAAAGGATCGGTGCAGTAGTTTTGAAGTTATGACGGGCACCGACTTTGAAAACGTGAGTTGTGGGAAAAACGCTATAAAGTTTTGAACACTAAAAAATCTGGTATTAAACGTTTATAAGCAAATTTTATCGGCTTACCTCACACTGAATCATCAATGCCAGGTCCATAAAGGATGTTGCTATCATCCATGATGTCTAAAGCACCTTTTTGCTCTTGTCTACGACGAATCCTGCATTCTTTAGTTTGTCTCTCAGCTTCCTGCTCTGCTCGGCTTATACGTATGGTCGGGTAGGGATTAAAATCGGACAGGTATAAAAATACTTGTAACTTCATCAATTTTGCTCCAATCAACTTGAAATTTGAACACAATATTCTTAACATATTAAGCATTTATTATTTAAAAAAATTCAAAAATGCAAAAAAAATTTTTTTAAATCATAGCCCCCCCTTAACATGAATCCGCCGCCAAGACCTCAACCTCACCCACTCACTCACGATAAACCTCACCCCATGAACCCGGGCACCCCTGCTAAGTCACCAAACGTAGCCAAGCACTTGGGACGACGTACGGCAGGGGTGTTGGTTATCCAATAAATGGTTCCCTCCCAAATCTCCATGTGTTGTAGATTCACCCACTTCCCGCTTATACCACGAGTTTCCGGATACCGTGCATTGTAGAGTATCGATATAGTCAGTGGCCAACACTTTGACTATAGACACAGAAGTTTTCACAGGGCGTTCAGAAATTCAAAGGAAGATTTGATCAATGGAACCTGAAATAATTAATAATATAAATCAAAAAAAAAATCTTTTTTAAACCATTAATTTATTCCAGTTTAAAGCACACACAAAATTTAGAATGTTTACATTTCATAATCGCAGCATTTTCAATAGATAATAATATGTACATTTACCTATTGTAATTTTCTCCTGTAACTTTGCAGAAACTGTACCAAATAAAATATTCAAAATTAACGTAATAAAAATAATTAGGTTGTACATAGGACATACCCACAATATAAATTAAACATAAAAAAATATTTGGTACAAAATCGATATTGTTATGTAAGATAAAGTGTTGTTTTGAAATGGGATAAGACAAAAATATTGGTTTCTATACTACACTCAATATTGATATCAATTGAAAGTACATTTAACGACCACTTCTCAGACAATAGTTTCATTTCATAAACAATAGAAATTTTTTAAGCACGGGACGTTAAAAAAATGTTGAGCATTTACTCTTTACAGGTGCCACAACTTATGTCATCTTTCTGGGCTATAAAAGAAGCAGTTCAAGTCAAATGTAGGTCATTCACTATCCGAACGTTGAAGAGGAAACATGTGAATAATTAGCGCTAGAAAACACGCCTTATAATAGACAACACTGCTGAAGAAGCCGCTCAAGTGGTGGCACTACTGCAATCAGAGATGCGACAGTGTGATGTTGCTCAGCAACTAAACTTAAGAGACTAGTGGCTTCATCCAGGGCGATGACGCAGCACATCCAAAAAAGACGATATATCTATATAAAAGGCTTTATACAGACATAGTCTCATAAGATTTGGCATTGTGTGCGATTTTTGTGACGATGAGCATATTACAAACAACCATTTAAACCATGGGGTTTTATTTTAAATATTACATTGAATGTAGAAATTCAAATCAGTCAGAAAAATTTCAGTTTATCCATAAAAAATATCAGCCTTGCGCATAAGAATGGTAGGTACACTGAACATATAATTCCTGTCTCATAAGATGTTGACATGAAATCTTTGAACTGTTAGACGTGCCAATAAAATTCGTTATCTGTTTCAAGACATAATTTTGGTATTTGAAAATGTTTACTCAATTTCACCACAAGTAAAAATTGAGTTTACCTCGAGCACACAGGCAAGCCTATCAGTTTATCTCTTCAGTGGATAGGTAAGTATGTAAAAAGCTAACCATCGGAGCAAGACTGAGGGCAATCAGTCCAACAGCTGGAATGAGACAGGACGGCAAACAAGCCGAATACTTCTTCAGACAGCATTATAGAGTGATGTACACCTCAAGGGAGGAATGGGATTCGGTTCTAGGTGCAACCTCTAACCAGGAACTAATCTGGTTCACAGATGGGTCGAAGATGGAGGAGGGAACAGGGGCTGGGGTCTGTCTAAAGGGTTCCAAGAGGGAACTTAGTATACCTCTAGGGACACATTGCACTGTGTTTCAAGCTGAGATGGAACCATCTTAGCATGCGCACAGGAGAATTTACATAATGAGAACATAAGCAAATGCTCTGATAGCTAGGCAGCCCTAATGGCACTGGAAAGTAACCGATGCAACACCAGACTGGTGATGGAATGCAGGACTCTTCTTGAAAAACTTGCTACCATCAATAAAATAACCCGGATCTGGGTACCAGGACAAGGAATTGAGCGAGCTGATGGACTAGCAAGGAAAGGGAGAAAGCATCACTTGAAGGATCCAAGCTGACCGTAAGAGGGGCAGCTTATCACACCAAAATACATATTGAAAGGTGGTTCAAATCTCGGCACTGGAAGGAATGGGAGAGGGCACCCGGAATGAGACAATCCAAAGTACTCATAAATGGACTAGACCTTACATGAACCAGGCAACTAATCAATATGGACAGAAACTCACTGAGGGAGCTAGTAGGACTACTAGCTATCTCAGGAGACGCGAAAAGGATGAAGAGACTGCAATTCACCTATGGTGCCAATGACCAGCTCTGTTGGGAACAAAAGAGGAACGTGATTCAATATAGTAAACAATCCACATAAACTGGGTGCAGTAAGAATACCGACAATGGAAGAATGCAACACCGCTCCCGTGCTGCGCAGTCTGGTGTACGGGCGCCAATAGAAATATATGGGAAGGAGAGCTTTTGGCATCACGCTTTCTTAGGTCTTTCTTCCACAGGGATATGCAAGTATCATGTTATGTACTCAAGCCGCAAACAACTAGTCGCTCTTGCTTTCATAACCTGCTTTCATAACCTCACTCACAACCAAAGAGTTGCGGTAGCTGTGATATTTATATCCCGTCATTCTTTGTTGAAGATTTTGCGCCTAGCATTGATCTAACGTACACGCATTGTTACAAATACTGACACAAGTGACGCCATGTTTAAAATCTCAATGAATGGGAACAACCACGCCCGGCTGGCATTGCTGACAAGTTTACAAAATGTGGGCAACATGTGCCCCTGTACATGAACCTTTGCGTAGATGATACTTGAACCGTCAAGTATCGGATACTTGCTTGTCCCTGTGGAGAAAGGGACTTACTGCACTTGTTCTGTGTTATTGTACCGAGCCATGGGGGAGCCTCCTAAGTCGAAATTGGGAATTAGGTGCTATATAAATACAATTTATTTATTTAATATCCACGGTGTAAATATACCATTAAAGTAATTGCACAATGTCACAGTATACAAGCATAAGCAAATATTAGAAATAATATATTTTTTTAAATAACAAATTAATGTGGCATTTGATCGTAAAATGACGACAAAAAGGATAAAATTAATACAAGCTCTATAAGGACATAAAAGTAGGAGATGCAAGTCCATACAAAATATAATATATAATATTGCGATGAAAGAAATATGTATATTAAAAATTATTCGTTGTTTCCCCTTTTGGCCGCCCCAGATTTTAAATCTGAACACACTTAATTAAAATATTATACTAAGTCAGTTCTTGGAAATAATTTAATAAATTCACAATAATATTATCATAATCTTAATATATAAAACTTCAGCCTGCGTATATCTGTGTGGGCAATACTCGAAAAGTACTCGACAGATGTCGCAGAAAAATTCAAAGTTTGTTCTTATTAGTGCCAGGAGTGTTTAGAGAGTTTTTTGAATGGTAGAAGAAGTAGGAGACGCCCGAGGAATATTTAACACAATATCACTGCATTGGAATGAGATACAGAGTGGAATTAAAGACGATACAATGTAGTTTTTTAACAGTAACATTTTATTTATTTATTTATTTATTTATTGACGCCCTATTGGGCTTTTAAGTACATAAAAATTACAAATTTCATTTTTAGCAACAGTATAAAACAAACAATAGAAAATCGAAATAAAATATAATGATTTCTTATACATTATTTACATTTAAAAAGTGGTAGACTAATTTGGCTTTAAATGTATTAAAGTTTAAATTAAATATGTCAGCGACATCACTTAGTTCATTGCCCAACCTATGTATTCTTTCTAACACAGAATTCGTGGCGAAGTTATTGTTGTAGAATAAAATATTCCGTCTAGTATATTTTGGAGGTATATGTAAAGATAGCAAGTTTATAGTGTCAGGGCAGCCTAACCTTGAATGCACAATTTTATATAATAAAAGAAGATCAAATATTTTTCGCCTTTCAGATAATTTCGATAAGTTAAGTTTACTGCGTAAATTGACATAATTGATTTCAATAATAGGAATACCAATTTTGAAATTAATAAAACGTAAAAAATTATTTTGAATTTTTTCAATTTGTAAACAATGAGAGTTGAAATGAGGACACCAAATGGTTGCATTGTATTCAACCTGACTTCTAACCAGAGACGTGTACAGTAATTTTATAGTTTTTATGTTATTAAAGTCTTTAGCGATTCTGAGAATAAATCCAAGCATTTGTAATCCCTTACTGGTAATGCTATTAATGTGATTCAAGAAGCGTAATTTGGAGTCAAAGATAACTCCAAGGTCATTGAATTCAAAAACTCTTTTTAGATTGGCATTGTTAATTGAGTAGTCGAATAATAAAGGGGTTTTAGATCTATGGAAACTGATCGTTTGGCATTTGTTGATATTAAGATGTAATTTGTTTACGATGCACCATTCATAAAGTTTATTTAAGTTCATTTGTAGAGTTAAACAATCAGAAGAATTACCGATCGATTTAAACATCTTTAGATCATCGGCGAATAGAAGAAAGTGAATATTATCGAAAATTAGTGAAATGTCATTAATAAATAGTAGGAAAAGAATTGGTCCTAGGTGGGAACCTTGGGGGACCCCACTTAAGGCAAAAAAAGTGTAAGAAGTTGTGGAGGTAATTTTTACAGATAATTTTCTGTATGATAAGTAACTTCTAAGCCATTCGAGAAAGTTGCCGCTTATTCCCAAGTGTTCTAATTTTTCCATTAAAATGCGATGAGAAACAGTATCAAAGGCTTTGCTAAAGTCAGTATAAATTGTATCAACTTGAAGACCCTTGGACAGTGCATTAGAAATAAAATTTTCGTAAAGCAATAAGTTAGATGACGTAGATCTGTCTGGCATAAAACCATGTGGAAATGTTGATATAATTGGTTTAATTTGATGCATGATTTTACTTAATATAATCTTTTCTAAAAGTTTAGGTAGTGATGACATAATACATATGGGTCTATAATTTTCAATTTGACATTTATCTCCTTTTTTAAAAATAGGTGTTATAAAGCTACTTTTCCAAATTTCAGGAAAACAACCTGTAGATAAGGATAAATTGAAAATTATAGTAATAGGAAGAGCTAGAACATGAATACAGTTTTTAAGTAATATTGAGGGAATCATATCTGGCCCCGAATTCGACCTGGTATCCAGCTGTTTGATAAAAGTCACAACATCATCTACTACCACATGGATGTTATGCAAGTTGAGTGAGCTTTCGGTAAATTGGGGTTTATCAGATAATATGTTGTCATTGTCTTCAACATATACACTCTTGAAGAAATCTGCAAATAAATTTACAATATCGTTTTTGTTATGACCCACTTTTTTCCCATAAAACATTGTACCGGGAAAGTTAGAGTTATTTTTCCGAAAGGAGTTAGCGTAATTCCAAAATTTATTAATATTTGTTAAAATAGAATTTTCAACATTGTTGGTGTATTTCTTGAAACATACTTTCGATTGCCTAGTGCAATCTTTACGCAGAATGGAGAATGCGATATAATTATCTAGCGTTCTATTTATTTTATAACGTTTGTGGGCAATTTTTTTATCGTACGTTAGATTAATTAGTTCAGAATCGAACCATTTAGGGAATTTAGAAGTGTAATATTTTTGTAGGGGTACAAATCTATCGATTGCTTGATAAATTACATTGTAAAAGTATTCTAAGGCCTCATTTAAATTTGAGCTTTTACAAGTGAGATCATAAGTCCAATTATAAGTAGATAAAAATTCTATAATCTTTGGGTAATCTGCTTTTTCAAAATTACGCTTGACAATCGTGGGGTCAATTACCTTAACATAAGTATTGAGGTAATTGATTATTAGAGGGGGGTGGTATTTATCGAATGGAAGAATCATTTCATCAGAGGCATACACATTAACATTAGAAGAATTTGTAAAGACAAGATCGAGAAGACGAGAATTGATGTTGTACACATGGTTTTTCTGATGCAGATTTAAAAAGTTCGACATTTCTATAATTTCATGGGAGCTATGATTGATGTTGTCCGGACTCGAGGACACGATGTTCTCAATGTCCCATACAATATTTGGGAGGTTGTAGTCACCCATCAGAATAAATGTAGCATCAGGAAATTTTCTTCGCATAGTTTCAACTTCAAGGTGGTGCTCCTTATATGTTTGCAGGCCGGAGGATGGTGGTATATATGTGCAACCGATTATAAGTTTTTCATTTTTTAAGGAAACCATTACAAACACTTGTTCAAGATGTTTGTGAAGGCATTTCAGTTTCTTCGAATTCAGTTTGGTTGATACTGACAATAGTACGCCGCCACCTCTTGTTTTATTGCTGGAACTTTGACATCTGTCGTTTCTGTAAATGAAATGATCTAAAAATCCCAGTTCTTGATCGTTTATGCCAGCATTTAGCCATGTTTCAGTAAGAGCATAAATTTCGTAATTCATCGTTGGTAATGTACATTTTAGTTCTTGAAGTTTCGTTCTCAGTCCTCTTACATTTTGATAATATATTATTAGTTTGTGGGTCAGTTTTTTGGATTTAATTTTACAATTGTTGGGTGATTATTAATGTACTTGATTGTAATGTCTTGCTCACCCGATGATTGCCTATTTTTTAGTTCGATTCGCAAATTATTTACATAGTTCCTTTGAGCAACTGATTGATCAGGGTACATGCGGATGTTATTCTTTAGCGAGTGTTTTTTACCGAGTAAGATTTTCGGCCATTTAGACTCAGGGAACTCGACTTTTACACCCCTCGGTTTATTAGTATCCCTTTTCCCGATTCTGTAAACTTTCAGGTCAAGAGAATTGGTAGAGTTGTCAAGGTCGAAAATGATTTTTTTTATGCTGGTAGTGTCGTCTTTCATAATATCAGTCTGGGTTATTGCTTTGCTTTCGGGGAGGTTACATATTATAATATTTTTTTCCCTTAAATTTTGATCATTCATCTCAGCAATAATATCGCAGATGTTATTTGTTTGCAAATTAGTAGTGGTAACAGCAGAAGGAATATTTTTGTACACTGACAATTCACCTTCTAGGGTAGCCATTCTTGCAGCCATTTGGCCTATGGACCCTAGGATATTATTAGTTTTGGGCATTATTTTGGCAATATGCTCCTTGGTAAATTTGTTATTGGGATCCATCACAATACTTGTTAGTGCATTGATGGCATCTTGAGCAAGGGATATGTATGTCTGCGCATCCATGATGAGTTCAGATTTAGGTTAATAAAAATTAAAAATTAATAGTAGGTTGAACTCCCCTGATTACTGTCTGGAATCAAGTTCACTTACAAGTAGTAATGAGTAGGTATCAGTAACTACTACGGTCACAAGGCGTGCGGAAATGCAGGTTACCTGCCTTTGGTGCAACAATAGTTATTATTATTTGTTATTAAAACTTCAGGCTTTTATTTTATTGTTGAGGACACAAAGAAATGAACAGATTCACGACTTTTACACTGGAACACGATGGCACAGGAATAGTGTATTAAGTTTTATTTTAAATATTTTGTGGACAGAAATAATTCGTGACTGGTTTAGTTTACTGTTGTTGAGTGAGTCGTTTTAGTACAGGGTTTTCCAATAAGAGGTGTTATTTTGAATAGCCCACTATTTCGGTAGATGTTACTTTTGAAGCTGTCATTTTTTGACATTTGACGAGTAGAAACTACGCCATTAATAAAAATGGAACGATACACGCTTCAAAAACGCATTGAAATTATTAAAATTCACTTGAGTGAATCAAATGCAAATCATTTTGAGTGATGAGGCCCATTTCTACCTCGGTGGCTTCGTCAACAAGCAAAATTGTCGCATCTGGGGCTCGGAAAACCCAAGAGTTATTGTTGAAAAGCCTCTCTATCCTCAACGTGTGACTGTTTGGTGCGGTTTATGGTCCGGCGGAGTCATTGGACCTTACTTTTTCGAAAATAATGGTGGAGCAACAGTTACGGTGAATGTATCGCTATCGAGAGATGATTAATGATTTTTAATGGCCGGAATTGGATGGTATTGATCTGGACAACGTTTACTTTCAACAAGACGGCGCTACGTGCCACACAAGCAACGAAACTATTGATCTTTTACGATTGAATATCAAAATAACACCTCTTATTGTAAAACCCTGTATACGGTAGTGAATGGTAGAAGGAGTCAGAGACGTCCGAAAGAGACATCATTAATAGACAAGCATTGCGGGGTCTATTGGTTCAAAATAAAACATAAATTGAATTTGCACATAATTATAATGAAATAAAAGTTAACAATGATTTTCAGTTATTATTATATACTAGCTGTACCACACCACACGTTGCTGTGGCTCAATCTGTCTGTGCAGATAGAGAAACAATAGCGCATGTTGCTTTTACGTCCAACAGATGGCGCTGTTAAAAAAAAAGTACATGTTTGTCCAACAGATTGTGACGTTTTTAAAAAAAAAAATGTTTTTACCTGACACAGGTGACATCTATATAATATAGGTATATAAAAACACACGCATCCGTAAAGAACTTTCGTAAATTAAAGATTTTGAACGAACATTTAAATTTTTATTTATATATATAATGATATTTTCCTTGTGATTTGAACGACACAGTCAATTAAAACACAATTGAGTTTCTCTGTAAGGAAAGAAGAGGTTTATTTTGTTAATCTCACAAGATTTACATATAGAAAAGCATTCAGTAACAAAACATTACCTGTAAGGAAAGAAACGACATTTAATGTTTTTAATTGTTATGTCAATTCCTTAATCACAATCACGATAGCAATTACCAATTATTGAAATTATTCCCATGAATCTGCCTTGTCACAACCCATAGATTATTTTTATTATGTCTTAAACCATAGATTACGAAATATCGAGTCGACTGTGTAGGTACTGTGGCGCACATCCAGCCAGTGACAGTCCACGACACACACAGCCACAATGACGAGACAAGCTCGGCATTGCCTTGAATTAAAGAAAATTGTATTTTTATTTACATATATAAGATTTAAACAGCTTGGACACATTGCATATAAATTGTGTTCATAAAAATACAACAATTTAGTATAATTAACTTGCCAGTCATCAATGAAAATCAATTTAAAAAAAGGTATAATCCAGGTCAAATAAAGAATATCATAGTGTGTTCAATATATAGGTTTTTTTTTATATTAACTCCACACAGGAGGCCCTGAAGAAAATAATTTCCCTCAGGGCCTATGTCATCTTTGGGGATGCTGTGTGGAGGGTCTTTTTGTGGAGAGGAAGGAGTGAACATGGGTCTTGAAGAGTCCCATGTTGTAGGAGGGAGGAAACACAGAGGCCGGCAGCTCGTTCCACAGCCGAGCTGTTGAACTTAAGAACGAATCATAGAAGCGACCCGTTCTCATGTGACAAATGTCAACCGTGTACAAATGTTGGGCGCGCGTTTGGCGTGTATCCCGACTACGCACCGGTGCCGAAGGGATCATTGACGCTAGTTCCTCAGAGCATCTTCCATTGTAATACCGATAGAACAAGGACAGCATACCTACCTGACGCCTGTGCTCTAAAGATTGCAGTCCGTTTGTTAAGATTGGGGAATCTATCAAATGGACCGCCCGTTTCTGCACAGAGTCAAGGGTTTTTTTCAGGTATTTTGGGGCTCCGGACCCGAGATGGCTGCCAAATTCGACAGTAGGGCGCACTTGCGATTTGTACAGGGTCAGCAGTTGTGTACTATTAAAGTATCTGCGGGCCCTGTACAGTACGCCCAGCTTCTGAGAGGCCAACTTTACTCTGGCTTCGATGGAGCCCCCGTACCAAATCGGGTATTAACTATTATTACTTTCGTGATTGCTATAAACAGGACTCAGTCGTAAGAACAATGTAGCCGATCCAGAACGGTAAATATGTTAGCGTCAAACCGTTTCTTAACCTCTTGTATGCCAGGGTATTCTTAAAGATATTATTGAATAGAAATAGCTATTCCGGGGAAACTTCATACTTGTGGTAGATTATATATTATTTTTATAAATATATAAGCCAGTATCCAGTAAGACGGTACAATTTACAAAAAGATAATTTGCATTATTACGAAAATAGAATCAGCTTATGCACAATGAAAATTTTGCGTCGGCGATCAAGTAGTTAAAGCAAATTCGGCAAAATATAGTTAACAATATATCTAACACATAGAATAAAGAAGAAAAAGTGCCTTCCATACAAATTTGAATGGCAACAAATGTTCCATATTGCCTAATTGCCTAGCACTCCGTCTCACTTACACTCACGTAGATCTCCGTCCCATTTGAATATCATAAAGACAGTTTTGTATTGGAAATTTAAGTCTCGATTAGGCAAATATTTAAATCACGAAACACGCTTTTCTTTATCTATGATCTGACGAACATTATAGCGAACAAACAAAATTGAAAGTCAAATACAGGCAACAATTTTTTCAATGAGTACATATATTTGCGAATGACAATCTCTATGAATCAATTTACAGCGAAAAAACAAAATTGAAATCAAACAACACGCACGATTCTTTCAGTATGTAAATAAGCGAATGACAATATCTCTATGAATTAAATGTACTTTGTTCTCGAATCCGACACTTGATAATTCATTCAGCTTTCTTATTGATTTCCTTCACGCGTCGATACCTCAGCACGATAGAAGCAAATTGAAATTGATAGGCAGCATACACCAGTCGAATAATTCCAATGATGGATGCTTGCCACAGCGAGGATATGGCTCCGCCAAAGGACATGATGCACAGGTTCGCCAGCATCCAGCTCTCAAAGCCCAGAACGGAATAGGTTTTACCATCCTGAAAAGAAAAATACAATGTTATAATATGTAAGGCGCGTGAAAGAGTCATAATCATCTTTGTAAATTTTTTGATGTGCGATTGTTATAGTGTTAGTAGCCTATTCCAAGTACTCAGATAGAGGTGTATATATTGTTTATATGCGTGAGGATGCGTCATATGGGTGTATGTATACATGTGTTGTTATATGTATATAGGTATGTCTGCTGCTATATACACATGTGTGCTTGCATGCACACATATTAAAAATTATATATATAATTATGTACATTTTTACAATCTAATGCTAATTTACTTCTTTCTCCTTTCTAATTTCTATCTTCTACTTTTTATTACAATTTTTCCAAAATTTTAGCTTCATCTATAGTTACTAATTTCATATGTTTACACTAGATTTCATATTTCATACAAAGTAATTACACTCAATTGGTCACCATGAAACAGGCAGCCGCCTAGTATGGTGATTCATTATATCTACTTTATGTAAATTTCAAAACAATGTAACATGTATTAAATAAATAAAATAATTATGTGCATAAATATTCTGATGGTTAAAAATTAGTTAAGTACTTTAAAACGTATGAAAGAAACAATTCGATATGGTTTTCATGATTTATTTTTGGGGTATTATGATATGTTGCGTTTCTTTCTTTTTTTGGATAAAAAGTTTTGGAGAGCATTAGTGTCTATCAACAGAGCAGTTGGATACTACAAGAAAATACTTTTGGCTTAAATAAATTAACTTTATTAATTATTAATTACTTAAGTAAATTTTTAAGATATGTAAATTTTAAAATGGGAATTCCTAGAGAAAACCTAAATTACGATAACGTACTTTGTTCATTAAATTTAATAAAATTATCTGATTGCAGAATTATTTCCGATTTAACCTGTTTGTATAAAATTATTAATTCAATGTTTGATACCCCTGATTTATTATATGTAATCTCTTTTCATACTCGAAGCAGGTCAGTTACAAGACAGTACCTACCATATTATTGTAGCAATTCTACGTCAACGTCCCAATATCACACTCCTATGCGACGGATTCAACAGCTAGGAAACAAATACTACGATGTTGTTGATATATTTAGTACATCAATTTCAATGTATAAGCATACCCTATTGAAGTTTTTTTCATCAAGTAGTGGAATATTTTAATAAAGGTATTTAATTTGATTTGACTAACACATAATAATTTTGTCAACTGAAACAGAAAAAAGTATTTTGGATTTTTAATGTTTTGTGCCTGCATGCTGTGTAGATCAAGTTCAGTGATATTTTGACTTTATATTTATTTTTCTGCAATTGTTTTAAATAGTCGTTTCCTGCACTATTTTCATGTATAATTTCGTAAATATTTTTTATATATATGTATGTAAAAGCCTTAATAGGCGTGAAATAAATAAATAAACGCTATGAAAACACAAAATTAAAGCTATAAAAGCTATTTCTTCAATAATGAATGCTACATTTCTTAAAAATTTAAGCTATGAATGGGTGTCTCTACTAATACATAATCAATTTGAAGTAGCGTTTTATGTATTACTAGTATGTATCATTTTACTACCTGGTTTCGTTCTGAGTTTCAAACAATTTTTTATCGAATTCTTTTTTTCATATTGAACCATTGAAAACTATGGAACTTTAATAGGTAGAAGTTTCAGATACCTGGGGAGAACCAGAAGTATTGCCAAATATCTAATGACGAATGACAACCCTGGTGAAATTTATTTAAAGGGTCTGGACTACTGTAGACAAAATAAGATCAAGCATCCTGTTAAATTATATGAATATGCTCAAATTGTCAGACAGAAGAATTTTCACTGACTTGGTATTTCTATATAAAATTCTAAATGATTTAGTTGATAGTCCGGTATTGCTAGAATTGATAAGCTTTCGGATTCCACAACGTAATACTAGAAGTCAGGATTTGTTTCAGTGCAGAAATTCTGGGACTAACTACCATATGTATTCCTCTTTACCCAGAATACTAATGGAGGGAAACAATTATACCAAGTCAGTGGACATCTTCAATTTATTTTTAAACAAATATAAAATTATAATTTTTTGGTAAACTAATGTTTAAGACAAGATTTCTTATGCATAGCACAAAGGGTAACAATTATTTTTTTATAAGCAATAATTATTAGCCTGAAACACTCATCCACATTGAAAAATCTCCTGATAAAAGATACATGACGCCAACGGGACTTGAACCCGTGTCCTTTCCTTCATTAACAATATAAAATGTTGTTAATTCTTATTGTTGTTAATTATCTCGACAGAATTTAGGTCTAAACTTAAAACGCACCTTTTCAGACAGTCGTATCCATAATTTCAGAAACCTCCACTTTCACAGTTGACGGCAATTTAAATTTAAATTAACAAAATGTAAAAAATACTAAAAATAAAATAAATAAAAATAATAATTAAAAATAAATAAATAAAAATGATAACAACTAACAATTTGTAGGCTTTTAAGACAGTTAAAATACATTTAAATTAAAATAAAAACTATAGCAGACTTAAGATCATGCGACGACCAGTGTTTTTTGATATAGTGTCCTCTGCGTGCAGTTCTATCTTTTATAAGCATAAACTTTTTAATATAAGTGTGTTTGTTGGAAGTGACTTGCCAGGTAAGTATGTTTTGGTATCATTTCTAAATAACAAATGTAGATCCTAGGAAATAAATTGTACAGCGCCCTTGAGGTGATTTTTCACAAAAACGGCGCTCTACAAATTATCCAATTATTATTATTATTATTATTATTATTAATGAAGCAATTCAGGTATGTACAATAAATAATGTATATTTCTTAATATTCTCATGTAAAAGCCCCGAAAAAGGGCGTTAATAAATAAATAAATAAGATATAACACTGAGTATCTGACCAGAATGCTTACGGAAACTATGCAGACTTTCTCCTTAGGGGCCGTTCAAGTATTATGTAAGCACTATAGGGGGGCAGGGGGGTCTTTGCTTTGCTTATTTTTGATGACATGGGGGGGTGCGGGGGTCGAGATAGTGATTACGTCAGCACTGCTCAGCAGTAGTTATTTTTTTTTACACATTGGCAACCCACACATTGTCTATGTTTGAAAACCAAATACATGTTCGGGGATTCCCACTGTGTCAATAAAGTTTGTTTAAATAAACATTATGTGCATTAAAGTCCTCTATCCTAAGTCTATTTTATAAGTGCTACTTATGAATCAATAAAAAAAAAAAAAAACAGAATACATTAACAGAAATGCATGTAGGTGCCAATTTTTACGTAAGCATGGGAGGGAGGGGGGGTAAGAGCTTTGCTTACTTTTGGTGACAAGGGGGAAGAGGGGGTAAATAATTGTAATAAATCTGCTTACGTAATACTTGAACGGCCCCTTATCAACAAAATAAATAATACTTACAAGAGCGTCTACAATCAGCTTCTTGGCTACTTCCTCAGATGTGACCAATCCGCCACTCTCTGAAATCAGTCTAGTCTCCACTGGTTTAGTCTGCTCCTCGATCTTGAACCCGGGAGTGTCGGTATCAGGGGGATAGCTGATGGTCACTGACACTCCCGTTCCGATGACTTCCATGAGCAGAGCCTCTCCGAGGCCCCGCACCGCCCATTTGGAGGCTCCGTATGCTCCCATGCCATAAACTCCTGAAATCAAATATCAATGTGTCACAAATGAGAAGCTATGTATTGACTAAACCATCGTTTCTCAACCTGGGTGTCGCATCTGTCAAAAAAATAAGTCACATGTATGAAAGATATGTTTATTAACAGTAAGAATGCTACGCGTCGCAAAAGCGCTGCGATCGTTTGTATCGAAAATTGCGGTGCAGTTTCAGTGTGTTTTTGGTGCTCTGCGGGAGTGGACGCACTCTAATCTCGTGTGTAATTTGTAACGAGAATGCATTCTTATACATTTAAAAATAACTTTTTTCCATTTTTTTATATTATTTAAAAAAAATAACTGTGTCACATGCTATTATTTCGAACGTTGATTCGATTCTTAGTGATTCTACGGGAGGTGAAACAACAGATACAAATAGTGACGATAGCAGTATTATAAAGCATTGAAGAAAAAGATAGAGGATTGAAAGTGAGCCTTCTATTTCCTCTTCATCTTCAGAAACAGAAGAAACACCAAATTTTGCCAAAATTCCTCCGACAAAAGTGTTTTCTAAAGCAACAAATGATCAATTTCAATTTCAAAAAGAAATAAAATTGATATTTTATGCTTATTTTTTCATAATCATATCAATAAACATTTTTTCTTTATAATGCAAAAAGAATTAATAAAATCTATTGATATTTGTCTAAATTAGAGTGTTTTTTTTTTTTTTTTTTTATGCTTCCGATTTTGTTGTCCGGGTTAAATCTTCCCCATAGGAAAAACTAAACCCTTCCACTCACTTTTCCACAAATGATCATCTAGTCAATCAACATTTTGCAAGTGCATTATATAAGCAAAATAAATACAAAACAATACAAGAACAACACGTCAACTCACCAGAGATCAAATGGGAAAATAATTCACCGACTCCAGATATTTTCATATCAGAGGGTTCGGCTCGGTAGAACTTCTAACAGGGCCTATAAATCCTACTGATCCCTCAACATAAATATTTAAAAAATCTTTCGTTATCCTACATGTATTTAAAATGACCGACTTTTGCATCTTTATATATAAATTTTTTGATAGATCTAATACGCCTAAATTTTTAATGAGAGAGCTAGGTATAATGCCAGTAGCCGAAATAATGAATGGTAATATTTTTATAGTCTGAGAATGCCAAATTCTTTTTATTTCATTTCCTAATCTTTTTATTATTATTTTTATTATGTTATGAGCAGGCAGCATTCTGCTGATGCGCTCATATCTGATTTCACAGTTTGACACCATTATTTTTTCCTTTAAATTAATCAATATGTGTATAGCAATTAACATTTATTTTTGCAAAAATTGATTAACACTAAAAAGGTTAAATAATGAATTTCAAGTTATAACCGCTCGCTTGCCTCACACTTTAACAAAAAAGGGTGAGGATTTTCCCGGGACAAACGTTAAACCTGCGCGACGCATTAATTAATTACAAAGAATTCTAAAATATTCTATATAAGTTTATAAAAATAATATTTGTTTTTCATAGACAAATAAAGAGACAACATGAAAAAAAAATTATTCTTTTCCATCATAACCAGTATCTTTTAAACAAATAAAAGTTTCTTTTTAAAATCTTTGCGAGATATTTTTTATTGTAGGTGCATTCTTCTTCTTACAATAAGGAAGTTGAGTGAAAAATATTTTGACTTATAAAAAATATGTTCATGTAGATCAAAAAATATCGATTCTAAATATATAAATATATTTCTATATTATTATTCTTAGAATTAGTTAAACGTTCTTGAAAAAGCATTCAATAGCAATAGACTGTATACGCTCCACGATTGGTCGAAAGAATTCTGACGTCACATGTGTCGTGACTTGTACGTATAACGGATCACCTATGGTGCATCTCTTTCTATTACATGAGAGATGGTCGGTTTAGATGAGAGAGGTGTATAGGCCAAAGGTTTATTTGGGTTTGTCGAATATATGTACGTATTTGTTGTTATTATTATATGAAATGGATTTCTAAAGATACATATTCGTATAGTGCTTTATAATAATATGTTGTTTATTGCATAACTTAGAAGTTTTTATTATTATACATGTCACATAGCATGTGATACACTTCAGGCCGCCGGCCGCCCAGAAAAGTCTCACAGTGAACTGGGCTGTAAACCGTTATTTTACTTTTGGTCTTTACTTTTCTGCGCGGTGGTCCTGAATTCGCGCGGGGAACGTCAACAAGTAGCGACGGCAATACCGTACAAGTACCGTACCGGGCGGGAAAAGCAAATATTCTAACTTAAAATATTAATTTAACTATGAAATCTTAATCAATTTTCTTTTTTTTTTAATAACATCAATTCTAATAGACGGTTAACATTGGTAAAAAAATTACTGGAATTCCTTGTTGAAGAATTAAAAAATTTTCCATACAAAATGCTTAAGCGACGTGGTTTTCACAGTTCGAATGACGTCACACCACACCCCGCCTCTTACCGCTCGGATTCCGTTCGTTTTGGCGGGCTTAATAAAATTTAAACTTTGAGAATTAATTTAATTATGAAAACAAACTTTAAAAAAAAAAAGAAAAATATCAGTATTTAAGTTTGAATGCGAACATTGATAAAAAAAAATTTAAAAAAATGGACTCAACTTCCTTATTGAAACCAAAAACAGTTATAGCCTTTCTAAAAAGTGGTAAGTGGGATCGATGTTTTCAAAGTAGCCGTTAATAAACTTCCGTATTCTCATCGTCGTGTTAGTCAAAACTTATCCGTCACAAAAACTCTAGTTGTAGTTTTGTCAGCCAATATTAAAATTAGATGGTTGTGAGAATCAAGTAAGATTTCAGTAATGTGAAACTTTAATAAACGTTAAAATATAAAGTGATTGATTTTTAGGCTATTATGCCATGTTGCACTATCTCCTTCTTTAGCCAACGTTAGCCAATTTTAAAATACATAATTAGGGGGTTGAAAACTTGTTCACGTGCGCAAGTAAATTACAATAAAAATAATATTTGGCTAATTTATATAGAGTCGTTTTCGTGAGAAATCACCTCAAGGGCGCTATACAAATATATTTCTAAAATAGTTAACACTGGAACTACTTACGTCTGAGACTTATATCTAGAGACTTACGAATAAGGCCTATAACTACTATCTTAATAAAATATATATTTACATATGTAGAAACTTGTAACTAAAATTAACATTAAAAATCTAATTTTACAAGCGCCAGAAGAAGGAGGAAGTACTATTACATTTGATGAATTTGTGTTATTTCACAATTTATTCATTTAAAATAATATAAACGTATACTAACGCACGTTCCAGAGTGGAATATAGTCTTAGTATCGCCCTGGTGTAAGACCACCATTCAGAATTGAAACGTTGCTTGAAATGGCTTTAGCCGTGCTTGGTGACCAGATCTGAATAGCTAGGTACTCCCCCGTCATCCTCTTCCCCATCTCCTTCCCCTCCCCACTACCTTCAGCCTCACAACATAACCCAATTGGGAATAGCATTTTCTCCCTTGCTCCAGATGGTTGGGAGCAGTTAGTGAAGATATTTTACAATTTTATTTCCTTATTAAACTAATGTTTTGATTATCTATTGTTATTAAGTTGGCTGTCGGTTTAGATATAATATATCGAGAATCACTATACAGGGTGTCCGGGGGTAAAGTGAAAAAACTCTCGGTGAACTGATTTTAGAGTGTAAGCGTTTGATTTGTTCGCTACAAGGCTAATTATAGCGCATATTCATGATGGGTGTTTCTGCTATCGTGGTACGAGAACACGCCGTCAGATGGAATGCAGGAAAACACTTCTTCTTCTTGGCATATAAATTTATTAATTCACAATATAATTGCAGAGGATCTTATTTTCCTCTGCTCAAACTTAAACTGAAAGAAATAAAGGTCTAGTTTCCTTTATTCTTCGTGGTTTTCTCTAGGTTTACATAAACCTAGTAATTATCTCACGACTGACTGCGTAGGTACGCATGTACCTACCAGTTATTTCAACACTGCCCTTTTTCTGGGAGGTATCTGTATTTAAACTAAATTCTTGAAGGACATATTACAAAAATAAAGCTGTTCCACCCGCTCGTCGGAAAACAACATTCTTAAACATAAAAGATAATGCACTTAACTATATCCTAAATAATACAGACGTGACTTAAACAATACAAATATTTTAAAGGGATTATTTTAAGGGAGATGAAACTTTATTTGGGGTTTTTATTACTATGGGACAGGGGCGGGAAAGATATTGGAAAATATTTTTAGGCATAATGGTTTAACTAGGGTGATCATAAAATGTCACGAATTCTTAAATCATAAATTTTACACAAACAAGACAATATTTTTATAAAAATACCAGGCCAATGAATTGTTTTATTGTAGGGTCGAATGTGCAAATGTGGGAAAGTATGCCAACTTTGAAACTACGAACTGTGGGAACGGGCCTGAAGGCTAAATTTAATTGAGCAATATGTAAAAGTCGCATTCTGGAAGATCCATAGGGACAGCCCTGTGATAGTGAGTTAAACTGCCCTAGATATCTTCTTGTTTTCAAAATGAGCATATAAATTTAATTATAAACTTTTTACTTCTGTTTCTATCTAGATCTGGCAATAGCGAGGAGACATTATTTCAAATTCTTTTTATTTTGAATGTACTGTATATCTGTTGTAGAGTGTAAATATTTATATGAAATAAAAAACGGTGTATGCAGTGACACTCCAAGGGTCTAGAGTCGTTCATAATAATTAAATGTAGCTTTGTTTTATCAAAAAATTAGAGTATTGACGTGTACGATGAAGGAGGTAAATAATCAGTTTCCTTACACGATTATTTTATATTATTTTTTATAGTTTCCAACTTTATGTCTAGGTTAAATTTTCCCCATAGGAAAAACTAAACCCTTCCACACACCTTTCCACAAATGATCATCTAGTCAATCAACATTATGCAAGTGCATTATATAAGCAAAATAAATACAAAACAATACAAGAACAACACGTCAACTCCCCAGAGATCAAATGGGAAAATAATTCACCGACTCCAGATATTTTCATATCAGAGGGTTCGGCTCGGAGCACTCCTAACAGGGCCTATTAATCCTACAGATCCCTCTATATAAATATTTTAAAAAAAATCGTAATCCTACATTTATTTAAAATGACTGATTTTTGCATTTTTATATTGAAATTTTTTGATTGATTTAATATGCCTAAATTTTTAATGAGAGAACTAGGTATAATGCCAGTAGCCGAAATAACAAATGTATGTAATATTTTTAGTCTGAGAATGCCAAATTCTTTTTATCTCATTTCCTAAATCTGTGTATTTTCTTATTTTTTCATTAACAGATTTTTTAATATTACAGGAATTTGGAATAGCGACATCAATGATATGGGAATATATACATCATCAATGGGAAAGATTATTATTACGATTACGATTATTTTTATATTATTATGGGAAAGTGGTGGAGCCTCTCCAATGTCAGTTTAGATGTGATTTCGATTCAAAGATGGATTAAGCAAATAGTAAGGAAAGAATCACTAACCTATAAGACCAGCTCCACTGGACACTAGCACAATGATGCCCTCTCCTCTTGATTTCATGCTACCTAATATGGCTTTTGTAGGATATGCTGTACCAAAATAATTTAAATCTATCATAAACTTCACATCGTCCGCACTCATGTCTTCCAATCGCCCACAAACCGCTTGCCCGGCGCAGTTAATGAGCATATAAATAGGTCCTACATTTTCCTCAAGCGTTATCAATTCCTTCTTAATGTTATCGTAGTCTCCTGTAACATCCAAGGATAAGTATTGAATCTTCTGCTTCTGGCGATCCTTGCAGTGCTTCAACACTTCCGAGACAGTTTTCTCCAGGTTTCCTACATTCCTGCTGATGACTGTCACATGAGCTCCTAGAGAGGCAGCCTCAAAAGCCGCAGATTTTCCAATCCCACTAGAACCTCCGGTTATTACTACATGTCTTCCTTCCAAAGTTTTAGATTTTTGTTTTAAAAGCCTCACGAAAATTGCGTAACATACTAGCAAAATCACCGGGGCGAGAAGAAAGTATAACATCATTTTGAAGCAACGAAAGATAAGGAGTGACCAATCCTATCATTAACTTAACACTAACTTATTTAACACCGTAAGCACGGGACGTAATTTTATAAATGGTGACGGGTCACGGGCCGGATGACAAATACGAAATAAAACAAATCACAACATATAATATTAAAGCCGCAGAAAAGCGAACTACCAGCGAACGTGATTTGAATTTTATGTTGCTTCTGCTTGTCAATCTCGGGCCGGCCCACAGTCCATAGATATTCCGCCACAGCCCTTACAACTGTCAGAATATGATAAGGATGGACTACGATTTAACCGATATTTTCACAATCGATATTATTAGCGAAACCACACCCTGCAATTATATTATGTCCAATTCCGCTATGCCAAAGGTCGGACTTCGGCTAGAAGTGGGGCCCCAAAGTATTTCGACACATTTTCTAGGGTCCCCAATTGGGACAGGGCCCCAGCCTGTTTCTAAAATGAAATTACTTACTTCTTCAATAATTGCAAAATTACTTTTTGGCGTCATTTTTTATTCTTGTGTATTTTTTCTTATGCTATAACTTACAAAAACTATTATTCTAGTGTTCCAGTCAGTTCACAATTTGACTTTCATGACATGACATTTCAATGATTCAAGTGAGGTTATCTTCTATTTTATCACTAACGTCAGTAAAATTGTAAAATATCTATTAAAAAAAATGGCGAAGTAATGAGAAATCAAAGTGAACATTGATAAAATGTAGCAAAATCTTCCGTGAAATCACATGCTGTATAATTAGCCCGTCGTCCCACTGGCTCGGTAACGGTAAGAAATCGATCAAAACCGGAGACCCTTCGCAGAAAATTAAAGTTTTTTATGGTTATTTGCAAAGCACTCATTGTTGGACTTTTCTGTGCAGGGTCTCCGGTTACCGAGGCAGTGGGATGATAGGCAATTCTAAGAGCACTGCTGCAGTACCAAGGCGCATGTCCCACGTTTAATGTCACACGTTTTTCAATTGTAAAAAACGTGAAATTTCGATGTTGGAGTAGACCTATTGCAATAATGTAAAGTAAATAAAAAAGGGATATCGATTATGCCGATAGTGCCAAAATATCTTCCTTTATGGAACGCTTGTTAATCCATGTGAACTATTTTTGTATTTTGTCGGTAAAGCAGATTTCTCCATTTTCCTGTCTTTCTGCCTACTGCTGCCCACTGCTGCCCCTGGTGGCGAAAATTCAAAACACCAAAATATAAACAAAAACATCGTGAAAAATCATTTCTAAATTATTTGTCAATGATATTGTGTGCTGTAAAGAAGTCTTAAATGTTATTTTGATCCATTTTCTCCCACGGAGAAGAAAAAAACAATAAAATATTGACGAAAAAAAGAAAAAAAACATCCTATTTGAAGAAATTATTATATTTCCGGCTTTTCTCTTCTCTCGCAGCTCGCAGCTGATTGACAGTCGGAGTCACATCTGTGGTAGAGTGGTACGTCAATTGAATGTTTTCATTTTCGCCTTAAATCACTACTTTATCAATCCAGCTTATTCTTATTCATTACACGACATGTTTATTTAGTGCTGAAAGAGATCCTAATATCATATCTTTATCTTTTTGGACAAGTTGCATTCATTTTCCATTCAGAACAATGATATTTTTTGTAGCACCATTATGCGAATTCGAATTACTTTTTTCTGAAATCGTGCAAGCGATCTGGTGTAATTATTGATGAATAGGAGAGATATTTATGTTCAATTTGTTGAATATTATATCCCTTCAGTTTTAAGTCAATAGATAAGTTTATTTTTAGAGACGCCGAGTGACACTTCAAATTTAGTATCAAGAGGTTCGTCACGTAAAATTTATGATCTTATTTCTTATTCTATGTAGATTTGTACAAATTTACTGCCGATCGTTGTAGTTAATTAAAGGTTTATGGTGTACTTAGACTAATCATTGTTGAAATAGTGACCATTTATACAGTAGTACTAATAAATATGCATCTTTAGAAATAATAACCTATTTTATGGACACTAACACTGACAGCTATACAAAAGGAACTAGTTCACCTTTATCTCTCAATGTAATAAAACTTTGACGTGTAATAAAACATTTGTGATTGAAAATAAATGACAAATTATCTTATTTTTAAGTGATCAGTAAGTGTAGATTTGTGCTTGTACAAAAATAATATACATATAAATTTTAGTAATGCTACTACTAATATAACTAAGTATATCAAAACTATTTGCGCGCTCCATTGCTGTAATAACAATGCATAGTTGGCGCATCGGTGTGTTTGTTTGAAAATTTGTGATAAGACTCGTGATAAAGATAATCTCCGATGGTTTTTGCCCGGAGGTTATTTCACCTGCCAACCTTGAAGTACATCAGTGCTGCATCATTTTGCAGCTTGAGCAAACGTGTCACCGTGATCAAGATGGCAGATTCTGGTTACATGAGAGACTTCCTCCGCAGCCCCTCGGCCACTGGGCCTGATGGAGAACTGGTCAGCAATGTGGCGAGGAAATGGTACCGGAAAGCTGCTCACAGGTAAGCCAAACCTTTCAGTAATATTCATACATAAATCAAGAGAATTGCCTCTATCCTACATGTGTTCAAACTTGATGTAAAGTTCAATCAATCACTTTTTAAGTAATAATCAAATTTGATTTTTTGTAAATAATAACAATTGATTTGCTCTAACAAGTGATTGTGAACATGATATTGCTGATTAACATGATGGAAACTGATACAATATGTTGGATTGAATTGTGATTTTACTTTCAAATGTGTAGAATAGGCAGATTTGAAAATGGAAACATTGGATTGTGTTTTACTTTGAAATGCATAGAACAGACAACTTTGAAAATGGAAACTGATTCATTACATTGAATTGAATTGTGATTTTTCTTTGAAATGCACAGAACATATGATTCATTACATTGAATTGAAGTGTGATTTTACTTTGAAATACATAGAACACGCATATACAACATTATTTTGATGTATTTTTGACTTTTTGGTTCTGGCAACAACTTAGAATGGGCTAACTGCTGGTTAAAAAGAACAGTAATACTACTCTACCATTTCATTATTTTCATTGTTTTTTTTTTTGTGTAATTTCTTGCTTCAATGACCAGCATTACAATAGTGTTGTATTCAAAATGTGAAAAATTTTATCCCCGGTTCACTTTTTTTTCATTCTTCCTACAAGTCTGAAAGCTTTCATAGTCCTCGACATCTGTGGATACTAGTTTTAATTTATGTGAATAATCCAGTATTTTTAAGACATCTTAACTACAGTTTGAAGTTCATTATTTTATAGCATTGTTAAAACCATTATTAGATTTACATTTCAGTGCAAAATTAAATGCTTATTCAAAGACCTAATAATTATTCCTCAGTAACTCGGTTGTAATGGGTTAAATAATACATATTATTTTATTGCATATCTACAGAATTTTGTCGTTAAACATGTATGAACCATTAGATTTTCTGAAGTCTTTGGGATGGAGCGTTGAGTGTGCTCCACTGATAAAACGCTTAAGTAATAGATACGGTTAGTCAATGATAACACCTAATATATATGGGTCAAGTTCTTTGATCTTTCGTTTTAGTAATTAAACTTATATACTCCTCGTGTAATAATACTTAGCTAATTAACTATTCGTCACGCCATTTCGTCATGGGGATAGATAGAAAGGATGGAATGTTATACATTTCTATATCGGCACATGTTCCTGTATTCACACCTTCTCACTCTAGACATGACTTATCAAGTAATATCTTACATGCACTTGATCCGTCTTATTTCTTGGTGACGCTCCTTTTTCCATCCATTTGCTCTATGTGCTGGATTTCTACGAGTTTACCATATCTTGGAAATAGGAATCAGTTCATATTGTCTTTTCTGAATTGGTGATATTCCCAAATTCATATTACTATTTTCCTTGAAATTAATAAAATACTTCGTTTTTACCACTTTTATTGTTTATTACCAACATGTTTCATGAGCAACGCTCACTTCTTCAGGGTTTTAAAAAAATTTTCCTTCTGTAATAATATTTGATACCATTATCCAGAGGCAGCTCTAAGGATTCAGTCGTGGTAGGTCATATGAAAAAAATGTGTGGCTAATCTTTATTTGATATTGTGAAAAATGCCCATATATTATTATTTATATCAATTTGTTATATGTATTTAGAGTCCGCGACTCTAAATACATATTATTTGAACATAGTAAATTGGAATTAAACACACAATCCATGTACTTACGGCAAATTATTTTTAAGATATTAAGGACTTGTGAATGAAAGCTTCTATTACAGACAACAGATGTCACTGCTAGTCACTCGCCGCGGCCGCTGTTTAGCGTTACATTTTAAATAAATTAAGAATAGACCAGTTGTTTTGATGCACATAATTGTTTATTATTGTTGTCTTATAATTTTGGGGGCTCAAACACCAATTGACCTAAGGGAAGAACCGCTACTGCCATTATCGACTATTTCCACGTCGTCAAACCTTTATGTATTAAAAAAATTGATATTAATATAGAGCTGTTTCAAGTACAAATGTCTTTTGTGTTTCAGCGGGAATTTTGATTCTTGCATAAACTCTTAACTTGTTAACATCTAGTATTAGTATAGTAATATATATGTATACAGGTGTTACGTGACAAACTTAACTTTCTTTAAACAGTATTTCCTGTCATTATTGGGAGTAAAAATTGTGAATGAAATTTTGGTTGCCGGTGACATTTTTACTGTTTTGTTTTGTTTGTTTTTTTTAATTAAATACATAGAAGATCAGTGGGAAAGTATATTGGACAGCTGGGGTCGATGTGAGTGGTTTGGCAGTTACTAGACTGAATGAACAGTGACGACATGTGGAAGAATTCTTTAAAATTGTTTTAGCAAAAAAACAACTACAAAAATGTCACCGGAGACCAAAATGTCACCAACATTTTTACTCCAAACAATATCAGGAATCACTGGTTAAAGTATGTCCCTTAACACCCTGTATAGAAAATAAAGAGAAGCGTCTGTGGTTTTGTTTTTTTAATACAAATCTACAGTTTTATTCAGAGATTGATGAAATTTTGCACACTTGTCCTTCAAAACAAGATGAAGATCTCTGTCTACATGAGATTTCGAAAACCACCCCCACCCTCTTTTCCCATCCTTTAAGGGAAAACAGAACACATTTTATAATTTACGCATTCATAAACTGCGCTAATTTAATTATTTTAGCAAAACACATTTTGCAAATTATGCTTGAAAATATTAAGATGATTTGTTTGTTTGCGCATGTATATACGTAATAAATAGTTTTGTTTATATAAACACTCAATTTTTGCAAGCGAGGCTTACAAATACAATATTGGATCGAATCACCGACACAATATTGCATTTACATGGCCCGGTAGGATCTGGATTCGAGTCCCAGTTGCGACCGTTACCTTTTTATTTTCTATGTATTCGTCTATTTTAGAGTTATCTTTGTTTCGAGAAACTTATTTGTACAAAAATATAAACATAACTGATAACGATGACGTAATAAGTCATACGTATAATATGCAGTAACATTTCATTTTGATAATTACGTATCTATATTTTTATTAAAAGTACCCCTATGCTTGTGTGTATGGGGGGTTTTATTCATTTAGTTAATAGCTGTACCCCGCCACGTGTTGCTGTGGCTCAGTCTGTCTGTGCAGATAGATAAACAATAGCGCATGCTGTTTTTACGTCGTACAGATGGCGCTGTTTTTGTTTTTTAATAATGTTTTTACCCGTCACAGGTAACATCTAATTAATATAGGTTTATAAAAACACAAGCGTATTAGAATGCAGCGTTGTGTCAACATTTCAAAGCAATCGGTTAAACTTTTGGTGACCGGGTATCTCACCGAAATGACAGTTCAACACACCTAAAAAAGGTCATGAAAAGTGATTAAATAGGTTACATAGGTAACTATTTAACCTAGTTTTTGTTTCATCACGTTTAATTACTCTATATCACTTTTTAAAGTTGTGTTTAATTGTCATTTTGATAAAATATCATGGAACCAATATTTTTGGTAAACGAACATTAATATTTTTATTTATATAGACTAAGAAGATATTCTTCATTGATTAAATTTATGATGAGGTTTATTCTTAATAAGATTCTACTTAATAAGGTAGAATAAATATTATTTAACCCGAACATGGCTCAACAGACCAGGTCAGAACAGATCACGTCAGAACAGATCGGGACAGAACAGATCAGGTCAGAACAGATCAGGTTAGAATCAGTGTTTAATTTTGAATTAAATTTTTTAATTAATCATTATTTTTTTTCAAATTCCTGGATGATGACTTATTGCATATAATTATAAGTGCCGGTCGATTACACCCGTACGTGACAGCCACAGGTCTTGACTTTCCAAAACACATTTGTGTACGACGTGCGTCAGCCGCGTTTAATAGGTAGTTACTATTATTTGTTCTCTGGTCTTGCCTTTCTTTAGATTATTACAATTAGTTATTGAATTTGTTATTTTTTATCTTTTTCACCAGCAATATTTCTATAAATAGGGACTAAAGGGCATGTTTCTTCCAAGAAGTTCGCCCTCGTTTCTGCCTTATCTGAATAGTGCTGAATAGCGATATGCTCAGGAATTTTCCTTGGCAAAGGGGCAATAGGGTATCAAATTAGTAATAAACATATTATTGTTATTCATATAATTCTTTTGCTGACACTGCTGATAAATGTTGACGGGGGGTCATGCATTAATACGTGGTTGCATTCTGATGATAGTAATAAGGGTAACCGGGCAACTCAATACACTGGTAATTCACACTTCAAACCACTTTTGAAAAGTGATACAAAGTCATGGAAAGTGATATAAAGTCATGGAAGGTGATATAAAGTAATGGAAGGTCATATAAAGTCATGAAGAGTGATGTAAAGCCATGGAAGGTGATATAAAGTCATGTAATATGATATAAAGTCGTGTAATATGACAAAGTCATTAAAAGTGATATAAAGTGATTAAAAGTCATGAAAAGTGATGGATTTTTTAAAGGATAAGTGGTTTTCTTTAAGTTAGGTTTAAAGGCTCTTTTGTCCTTACTTTATATCACTTTTCAGAAGTTTGTTGAATTTCCACTGTCCTGAGTTGCTATGGAACCAATTGCAGCAAAAGGAAACATTAATTTCATTAATTCTTTAATATGCTTTGTACATATAATTTTTATAATTATCACATAAGTCATGATTGTGTATAAACTGTGCTTAAATGTAAATGCAAAACGGTCGAGTTAAAACATAACTTCGCTAGGCTATACATAAAAAATAAGGTAGTTTATTTAAATTACAGAAAATACAGAACAGTAAAAAAATTAAAACCTTAAATTAAAATTAGCCTTAAAATAAATATTTGTGTTTTCAATAGAAATAGAGAAAAATTCTCTCAATAACTGATATACATAACAGGAGCATAATGCACATCTTCGTTATTTTCAAAGTCACCAACGGAAATTTTTCGAAATATAAAAAAAATTAAAACCTGCGTTTATAACAATAATAATTGAATAATTTGTTTAGCTCCGTTTAAGTGAAAAACGACCTGAAGGTAGGGTTGCCAGATGATAATTTGATAAAGGAGGGCAGAAGGGTCCAAAAAGGAGGATTTTCTGTAAAAAAAGGAGGACATTCAGAAAATAAACGAACTTTTTATATTATTTTAATCATATTTAGCTGAGCTGCCAATTTTGGAAAGAAGTTCTTGGTTTTTTAATAAATAATTATAAAAATCTTCACATTTCATGTTTTTGAAGTTGTATGGAGTAAGAATTAAAGATTTAACTGACTGCACCCTCTCTTTGCTCCACTGAGTATTAATCAGTGAAAAAACTCTTTCCACATTTGCGTTTTGTGCGTTTATACAAAAATAAAACTCGCAGATCTTGAGCAGTTCTCAGAAAAATTCAATGTTTTTAACACTTTTGAAGTAAATTGACCACTGCTCGTGCAACTTCAAATCATAATATGCTTCATCTTCATCTGATTTTGATTTAAGAAATGAAATCAAGTTACGTAGTTCGTAGCTACGTGTCTTTCTAAAGCAATAGTGCCCTTGTTGCCCACGCCCACATGTTTAGCAAAAAGGAGGACTTACAGTAGGTAAGGGAGGACGGGAGGACAAAACATGGAAAAGGAGGACATGTCCTCCTTTTGGATACCATCTGGCAACCCTACCTGAAGGGCGCTGTACAATTTATTGTGAGTTTCTTGGCTCTATATCATGGGTGGCCAACCTTTTCAGCAGCCGGGTCAGATTTTAGAAAAGAGATATCCTACCGGGCCGTACTAGAGGTGAGTCGTACTAGCTTGTCTTGATACTTGGAACAACTGGTACCTACAAGTACCTATGATTAAATACTTAGTCCAAATACCTGTTCCCTAGTATTTCGCACTTGTACTTACTTTTAGAAGTAATGGTATGCCGAAAGGAATTATTGCATGGGGTATTGCTCACTCGACACTGTTCCGTTCCTTCTCCCTTTTTAAAATTCGCGTGTTTGACTCCTTAGATTGTACATTCTGTGGTCTAGAAGTGGGAACTTATATTTTTTGGTTGCCCCTCTCTAAACAAATATCCTCTCTAATATCAAGCCTTATCTAAAATTACCTCCCTTCCTTTCAACATCTCATCTCTTTTTAGTCTGAATCCGACTCCAATCTTTCATATAATTTTGAAATTTGCCAATTTGAACAAAATTATTATATTAATTCACCTTTCCTCTCGCCATAATTTGAAGTGATGGCCTAGAAGACCCCAGAATGGCGAATGCAAGAAACATTGAAAAAAATTATTCTTAATTATAAAATGCCTATATTATATCCACATTACAAAAGCTTACTTCTTCTATACTAGATCTTAATTCCCAGTTTCCACGGCACGATAATACGTTCATTAATGCACGTTACAATAATATCGTCGCTGTTAAATCAAACCGGCATATGTGCAAAAATGGAGCTTTTGAGTTATTGGTGTCAAAAAATTTCTTTTTTTCCCTTCTATTCTTATGTCGAACCGGCATGTCGTATAGTTGAATAAAAATCTGTCAGATGGCGTTGGGCCGGTATGCATTTACGCGGGAATCGCCACTTTTTTTTAGCAGAAGACAGACCTATTCCGCAATACGCCAGTTGCTTCAAAACTTTCAAGGGGGAAATGCGTCCATCATGTAAGTAAAACTGAATTATCTCACAATAGTACATTTTTATTATTACCCAGATATGACTTATTGTTTGACTTATTGGCAGATAATCCGGTTTGCACTTAACAAAAGCGTTTATAGCAGCCTCAACTAAAACAAACCGGCATATATGCCAAAATGTCTGACACGGGTAAAATTTCTCCCGGTTAAAAAAATAAATTAAAATAGGCAAATTTAATAAAAAAAACTTTAGCAAACTGAAAGATGCGAAACTGCGGTGAGGAATACGAGTCTAAAACCCGTGGAAGAGTGAACCAACACAGGGAAAAAGAAGCGTTATTGAGATTGGGAGCTGTGTGCTGAAATGACTGCAAAATTTAAATGACAAAGCTGACTGTCCAATAGACTTTACAACGATCATTATTGTGGACAACAAAAAAATAACTTTATGATGGTAATGTGCAAATATGCTGTTACAACAGTAAAAAACATAAAATCTATCACTCACAATTTTTTAGTAAAGGGCCACACCCAAAACAAGGTGGATTCGGCTCACTCAACCATTGAAAAATAAGTTAAAAGAGCACTCCGAAGCGGACCTATATACTTACCTTCCCAATACGCCATGGCCATGAAAACGGCAAAGAAAAGTGGCAAGCCTTACCTGGTTCATGAGTTGAGTCATGAGGACTTTTTGATATAAAAGCTCTGAAGGACCCCCAGGTAATTTTACCCATTTTGGACATTCGAATGTTTAAAGTAATTAAAGACGACGGCAACTTTTACTTCAAAACATCCTACGAATCACATGCCTGGGAGGAGGCGAAGAAAAAGAATAAACGGGGCAATGGGAGCGTGAATCCTGTTCTGATGCAAGCTTATTCCAAGAGACCATTGATGAGAAAAAGAAAAATGGTATCCTAAAGTTAGTTACCGCCGGGATAATACCGTCAATTTATTCAGATTTCCATAAACGATTGGGAAACTTTGAAGTTACCAGCAAAGGGAAGAGCAATTTTATGTTAATTGTTTATAAAAAAATTGTGAAGCAATAAATTATTTTTTCATTGACAACATTATCTTTTTTTTATACCTAAAACAGGTTCCAAAAAAAGAAGCCACTATGACACAAAAGAAAATATTGATTTTAAAGCCATACTGGCATATCTGCATTTTACTCTTAATTTAAGCAATTTTCGATTTATTTGAAACTACTACTTCAATAAGCAGTATTCGTCTAAATTTTATTCATTCATAAGGTGGCTTTGAGGTGAACCAAACGGACGTTAAAAGGAAAATATCATATGCGAAATCTTTAAAGCGCTCTGGTGAAAAACTAGCATTTTGCAGATATGCCGGTTTGATTTCACAGCGACGATGTGTAAGTTTACATACCTCCTACACGCTGCAAGGTCATAAACGTATAGTTTCTCGAACATTCTGTTAACATACAGATAATCATTTATGTTCTATATTCAGGTCATTCACAATTTATTATAATAATAATGTGTATATTCTGGTCTTGCGTATCAACTTAATTTTATTATGACTGAATTAGAACGTGTGATTTTAAAACGCGTAGGAAACTGCGTTTACATGTAAGCATTATAATTATTTTACGCGTATCTCTCGCTTCTAGTACCTACTTGTTATTATTTTATTTTTTGTGGTTTTAAACCCAGCTGGGCTTTTAAATGGATTATATGGACAGAATATACCTAGTGATTAACGAAAACCATACACAAAGTTTTTAAAGCATTACATGACGTTAAAGTGATTAACTAAGTATGAAACAATATTAGTATAACATGTAAAAGTAACATATAAAATGGTTCCGTGAAAACTCCTCAAAATGACAATTCAACACACCTCTAAAAAGTGCTATTATAATGTTATGAAAAGTGATGAAACAAAAACTAGGTTGAATAGTTACATATCTAACCTATTTAACATAGTTTTTGCCTAGTTTGGGGATTTTTGTTATTTGTTTTTGGGGTGTTAGGCCGTGTTGCGCTAACTCCTTCTTTAGCCAACGTTTCGGACAACGTTACAGTGTCCATCATCAGGGCAGATGTGTAACGTTGGCTAAAAAAGGAGCTAGCGCAACACGGCATAACACCCCAAAAACAAATAACAAAAATCCCCAAACTTGTTGCCCAGATCATGCATCCTATTGGTTAGCGAGTGTGTCTGATAGTTGGTTGTGTATGTGTTGCTGAAGAATGTTACATTTTATCTTGTGTTTTTAGTCGGTACATGGAATTTAATAGTGGCGACGAGGGCAGGGCTGTCAATTAAGTTGTTTACTCTGTATAATACAATTAGTAATATTATTATGTTCCTTGTATGAAAATAGATACGCAGACTATTATTTCTTATCTTGATAAAATTGTTATAAACAAAAAACTGTGACGTGGGAAAAACAGATGTTGTTTGTATCAGTAAAAATATCTATTCATCTGCTATCAGAAAGTAAATTTGTGGAAGTGATTTTTTTTTTCACTTGAGTAAAAAGTAATAATAAGTAATTGAAAAAAAATAATGAATTTTTAAAATTATGTGAAATATCCCGTTCTTACTAAATACATAATGTTTGTTTATTTCATCTGAACAGAGCAATGAGTGCAATGTAAAATTGCCATATAAAATAATACATCTAAATAAATTACGTGCTATTAATTGGAAAATAAAATGGAAAAAACATATTTAGCATTAGCATCTATGGTGGTAATTTTATTTTGGTTCCGTGACAAATAGCCTAAAAACCTAATCTAGTTAACCTAATTTTTTGTAAATGTTCATGACATTGTCATTGCCAAAGTGTTTCTTAAAATTAATTATCTTCTTGTTAATAAGTCAATTTTAAGATGATAAAAGCGAAGAGTGACACACTGCGATAATAGTATGAGTGTACTTTGCAATTCATTATTGTGCATACAAACTAAAAATAGTTTGGGTGAACAGAATCTTTATGGCTTGGACTTATCACGCATTGTTTCAAGGCGGTAGGTGCTCGGGCAGCTCTGTATTGGGTGTAGATAAAGCCGCGCATAAGCAATGTATGAGCTAAAAATAATTCTACAGGGTGGTCAAAACATCACTATCTATGAAATATTAGTAGTTACTAACCGGTTTGAGTGAGTTTTCATCATTGCTTTTTGCTCATTGGACAAAAAGTGGAATCTTGACTGTTTTTTTTGTATTTAAAATGTTAGTGCGGCTTAAAATAGTTTCGTTGACCTAGGGATTACAGGTGGAAAATGTAGTTGCAGCTGAAAATAGTTGCGTTGATCTAGGTATTATAGATGGAAAATGTAGTTGCAGCTGAAAATAGTTGCGTTGATCTAGGTATTATAGATGGAAAATGTAGTTGCAACTGAAAATAGTTGCGTTGATCTAGGTATTATAGATGGCAAATGTAGTTGCAGCTGAAAATAGTTGCGTTGATCTAGGTATTATAGATGGAAAATGTAGTTGCAGCTGAAAATAGTTGCGATGATCTAGGTATTATAGATGGAAAATGTAGTTGCAGCTGAAAATAGTTGCGTTTATCTAGGTATTATAGATGGAAAATGTAGTTGCAACTGAAAATAGTTGCGTTGATCTAGGTATTATAGATGGCAAATTAATGTAGTTGCAGCTGAAAATAGTTGCGTTGATCTAGGTATTATAGATGGAAAATGTAGTTGCAGCTGAAAATAGTTGCGTTTATCTAGGTATTATAGATGGAAAATGTAGTTGCAGCTGAAAATAGTTGCGTTTATCTAGGTATTATAGATGGAAAATGCAGTTGCAGCTGAAAATAGTTGTCTTTCACTATTGTGAAATATCATCTTAAAAGACGCTGAGCTGCACTGCTTAGAGCCAAGATATAACTTAAATCTGTAGTTAAATTTAAAAAAAAAACTTGAAAAGATCATAACGGTTATCGAACTAATACAATATCATCGGCTCTGGAAGGTTCTGTAGTAAACTGTCAAGAATGAAAAATACATTAAAGTTCACGGAAGATCGAACCTTGGACAACAGAGTAAAATTTCATGTTTTTTTATAGATTTTTGGTAGGTACTACAGGTTAGCTCCGAATTCTCTCTCCACACGACATCTCCAAAGATGACAGATTAAGAGGGATTTTAAGCTAATGAAAGAGAAAAAGCAATTTGTATTTAGCTACTTACTTAATATATGAATTAGAAGATATTTATATATAGGGTTTTCCAATAAAAGGTGTTATTTTGATATGCAATCGTAAAAGATCAATGGTTTCGTTGCTTGTGTGGCACGTAGCGCCGTCTTGTTGAAAGTAAACGTTGTCCAGATCAATACCATCCAATTCCGGCCATAAAAAATCATTAATTATCTCTCGATAGCGCAATCCATTCACCGTAACTGTTGCTCCAGCCTCATTTTAGAAAAAGTAAGGTCCAATGACTCCACCGGACCATAAACCGCACCAAACAGTCACACGTTGAGGATAGAGAGGCTCTTTAGCAATAACTCTTGGGTTTTCCGAGCCCCACATGCGACAATTTTGCTTGTTGACGAAGCCACCGAGGTGGAAATGGCCCTCATCACTCAAGATGATTTGCATTTGGTTCACACGTTGAAGCGTGTATCGTTCCATTTTTATTAATGGCGTAGTTTGTACTTGTCAAATGTCAAAAAATGACAGCTTCAAAAGTAACATCTACCGAAATAGCGGGCTATTCAAAATAACACCTCTTATTGGAAAACCCTGTATATAATAATGGTTCATCTGAAAATTTTGAAATCTTGTCCGTGTCCCTAATCACGTCTACCAAGTGAAAGAAAAGCAATCCGTACACTTCTCCAAAACCAACGCACCATTCGTTTAAAGTTGTTTAGGTGTATGTTTTCAGTTATAAAAGGTTAAGTCATTTTCAGACTCCAAAAAAGACCTCTGAAACTAGGTTAGGTCCAACACGTTTTCGTCTCGCCTTTGGACAAGTCTTTAAAAAACTGTTATCTCTTCGGAATGTCCAATTTCTAGTTTTGACAATCTTCACTGGTTCTTTGGGCAAGTCAACAAACCTACGCACTCAAGTGTGTATATTTAGCTTCTCTACCGGTAAACTCACGATGATAATGCAAATAATAAAATTAACTGTGAACCATAAATCTGTTTTCTTGAAGCATTTAAACTCTCAAATTGTGAGCTCTGGTGTCATGAAATGCGCAATCCTTTTTCTGTTCAGAATTTCTAGGTCAACGCATCTATTTTCCACTCGCTAGTTATGGAGCTTTGAAATATCCACTTTGCTCTCAGATTTGTCTTATAATTGTAATAATATTTTTATTATTTATTTTTGGAATAACTTTATGAATAAAACGTTAAAACTGTAATGTTTAATGATTGAAGACAATATTAGCGATTCTCAAACGAAAATTCAAACAGAAAAAGGTCCAGTCGCGTCTAGGAATCGATGTCTTGCCGGGGCTTTGCTTTACCACTGAGCTATTTCGACCCTATCCCCTTCGGTCATATTTAAATGTATCATACTTCGAATAAGAATTACCAACATTTTCATAACGCATATTTTTATTGGCGGCTATCATTATAAAGTATTCATCTTAGTCTTGTAGAAAAGTCAATAGATGTCGCACATTCAAATAAAAATGGACATATTTATCCAAGAAACTATCTAGATTGCATTTAGTTCGAGATGATTCTTGCAATGATACATAATCTTGCGGAATTCAGATGATGTCGGATAATAACTACTAGATAGTATTCCAAACACTGATGAAATCTTCAATAAAAATCGGATATCGTTAAAATATTTTAGATTACTTAAAAAAATCAAATTTGTATAATTTTTGCTGACACACGAATTAACTGTGAATCACAGTAGTAAATCCGCATGGAAACCGTTTTTTACTATTTAATTTGATTTATTGATATGGAGTCTTCTTAAAACGAAGCTTAGACATTACATTTATGTCGATTTTTATTTAGTTGTTCCTGATAATTCGTTCTCAGAATTTCTTAAAAAAAATTTTGAATAAAAATATTGTTCATCTTAATGTAGCAGAAATTCTTTTCGTTTGCCTCTGGAAAAACTGTTAAACGGTGAGCTGTGTGTCTGAATAGTATCATCATTTAAAGCAGTCTCTTTTTACTATGTATGTTTGAAATATGAATTATAATTTTGGAAAATAAGATTTTGAATTAGAAAAAAAATTTGGAACCTGATCTTTGATTAAAGCTGTACAATGTAATTTTGAGAAAGTCACGGCTAATAGTTCTTGGTATCCAGTATTCGATGTTTACACCAAAACTAAACGACGAAAACCACATTAATTTCACGAGTTATTGTTCTGAAATACCAGCCCTAAGACGATTAACGCTTGCAACAAGGTATCACTTCTACATACATTAACACGCTTTACCACAATTTACAAATCTGCCCTGATGCTGGTGATTGCAACGCTGTCTTAAACGTTAGCTAAAGAAGGAGGAAGCGCAACACGGCATAATAATAACCCAAAAAATAATCTTCACGTTAAGTTCTCCATACTTGCACAAGCAATATTTAATCCAGCTTTTTCAAAATTCAATATTTTCATTTTATCATATTCTTTAGAGACTGCCTAGAATCTAGAATGAATTTATTGCATTGATTATATTTCTGTTAAAAATATGAATACTTTGCAACCATCCTGTATGCATGTTTTACTTGCTGTTTACCCAACGCCGATGATTTGTTTATGGTAATCTTGGAAAGGGAGGGGGATGGGTCACTGAAAAAATGGGGGGGATCATAATTGTTATTGTTTCCGATAAAGCCTGATGCAGATCATTCACATTCGGTGAAATCACTCTCACGGTAGCCGCCACGCAGTGCGGTCGTGATAATAAGTAGTCTGACGTAGTATTTCATTGATTCTTATCAAATTCCACACGAGTTGTGCATTAATTCCATGTTACGCAGTTGTGTGGTATTAGCGCTGTTGTTGTTTTTGTGAATTTCCTCTTTATTCGTTGTTTATCATTCATTGAATGCAGCTGATAAAACAATTTTTTATTACTATTGTTATTTCGTACCATTCATTTAACTACATGTTGAATGTTATTGTTTTAATTAAAGAGAGCCAAGTCTTCAAGTCAACGCGGATAGTGGATTTTCTCGCGAGACTTTTTCAGTCCCGATTTTTGTTACTAGACTTTTCTTGAGTGAATTTTTTGAGACCACACCTTGAGTGCGGATTTTTGGCGTCAGACTTTTCTTGAGTACAGATTTTTTTCGAGTGCGGTTTTTTGCTACCGTCGTTATTTCGAGTGCGGATTTTTGTCGTCAACCTTTTTTCGAGTGCCGATCTTTTTCGCTAGACTTTTCCCGAGTGCGGTTTTTCGCCAATAAACTTTTCCCGAGTGCGGATTTTCACAGTTATTCCCAGTAAGATGTCGGTATATCCCGTGACTCCGCCCATCTCCGCCGAGGAGTTGAGGGCCCGAGCCAACTCTTCCTCCAAGAAGCGCTCCTCGGTGAGCTTCTCGCTCAACGGGGAGGTGGTGGTCCCTCCCGTGCTGGACGAGGGGGTGTACCCAACCCTACACCGGAGGAGGCTGTCCTCAAACAGCAGTATGACTGGGGAAAGGAGATCTTCGATTGATCTGGATGGATTCGCTGAGGGAGTCTCCACTGAACATGTCTGGCTTGATTCAAGAGATATTGGACACAGGTAAAAATTACATCTATTTTGTTCATGTGAATTTACAACAGGAACCAATCGCAGACCAACAATATGTCATCGTTCGTTTTATGTATAATATACCCGTAACATGCATCTGGAATTTATAAGAGTACCTAAGCAGAAATTTCGTATCCCAGGCTAGTGTTACAACACACATTAATGAATTTATGTATAGAACATAATTGTATTTCTTAGTCCTCCTCACTAGGGTGACCTGTGCTGAGACGGACTAAAGTTATTCCTTTGTTTACTACATCCTTTTTAATATTTATTCAGAGTTTTTTCATTGAACTCTTTCAGTCAGATTTTTCTTCATCATTAAACTTTTCTATTCGCTTTATTTTCTGGGCAAGGATGTTGTGGAGTTTTATAACTTTGTCCGATTGTGGTTTTATAACTTGGAATATTTTTTTATGTCATTGTGATTCAATCTAGTGGGATGAATACGCGGTAGTAGAGGATTTCGTACCTTTTGTTACCAAGTTAAGATTATTAAAAAAGGACACATCGTGGATAGTATTGAGCCATGTTTATTAAAATGTCTCTCATTTCGTTTTGTTTATTTTTTATTGCTGTATACTTTATTATTATAACGTTGAATCTTCCAACTGATAAGCTGGGTTTTTCAAGTAGCTTGTCGGTAAGATAATTTATTTATAAAATACATTGTACTTAATTACAAGACATTTTACAAAGCATTGCTACATTAAATCGTGTTACTGGCTGTCACAGGGAAGCTAAAGTTTTCACAGTATTTAATGAAATCAATTACTTAGGGGTGGGTTATTTGGGAGAATTCGAACAATTCATCAAATTTCAACCTTCATTTTCTGGTTTTTTGAAAGTCCTATTCGAGTTCTGTTATTATAAAATTTAAATTCTGGGACTGACTACCATATGTATTCCTCTTTGCCCAGAATACTAATAGAGTGAAACAATTATACCAAGTCAGTGGACATCTTCAATTTATCTTTAAACAAGTATAAAATATTGTTCATGAAGCAATTCAGTTACATACAATAAATAATGTATAGTTCTTAATATTCTCATGTAAAAGCCCTGAAAAGGGCGTTAATAAATAAATATATCACGAAACTTGAAAATTAACTTTGAAATTTGAAGAATTGTTTAAATTCACCAAAGCAACCCGTCTTTAATTTCATTAAACACATGTATTTAACAGCTTCGAGTTATTTGGTAAATTGTTAGTACGCTCTTTAACAATTTACTCCACAAATTTGAAATAAAAAAAATTTAAAAAGTCATTAATCCCCATTTGTGCATCATGCACTTTATGCATGCTCACAAACCGCATATTATCCATAACTATAATTGCATAATGGTTTTATATTGTTTGCCAGCAATATGACCTGACCATGGCGCTGCACACAGTGCATCGAGACATCGAGAGTGCATATTTATAACTGCGGGTATACAGGGTGTATCGGCACGTACCCGACAAACTTTAACCAGCTATTCCTTAGCACATTTGGAGTAAAAAATGTTATTGGCACTTTGCTGTCCGGTAACATTTTTTTTTTCATTTCACAATGAACTTGTGTCGCCACAATGAACTTGTGTCGCCATTGATTCAAAACGCATCATATCCCACTTATTCGATATAATTTAATAATTATAATGATTTTTAGTGATGTTACGATTTGTGTACTTTGTGTACTTGTGTACTCTACTACAAATCTAAGGACATGAATCTAATCAATTATGAAATATTGTGCAGATCTTTTAAAATTGAAAAAAAATGTTACCGGACAGCAAAGTGCCCATAACATTTTTTACTCCAAATGTGCTAAGGAATAGCTGGTTAAAGTTTGTCGGGTACGTGCCGATACACCCTGTATAGAGGGTGTCCGGGGGTAAATTGCGCTAACTTCGGGAGGTCATTCTACATGATGGTAGAAGTAAAAAGATGAATAACTAATTTCGTTTTTTTTCCCCCATAATAAAATATTTATTTTCCCATGTAAACAATTCAACTTTTCTTTTTTTAACCTAAAAACTACTTTAAAACGTTCTAATGTCGAAAAAAATTATTTAACTTTTTTACTTCTAAAATCATGTAGAATCACCCCAAGAAGTAAGCGCACTTTACCCCCGGATACCCTGTATTTAGATTTGCGGCACGTTTCAGAGTGGTAGATACTTTCAATATCGTCCTAGTGAATGACTAAACTTTGCTTGAAATGGCTTTAGCCGTGTTTGGTGACCAGATGTACATATTCACCTTCCTCTTCCCATCTCCTTCGCCTCCCCACCTTCAGCCTCACAACATACCCCAATTGGGGATACCATAATCTTACTGGTTCCAGACGTTTGGGAGCATTTGAACTCTTGTGTGGTAATCGTATAAAAAGTTTACTGTGACATCTACAAAATAATAATATTATGACGTACTAAACGCAGTACCTTCATTGTACTGTATTGGCTGGTTCGGTACTTGAATCTTTCGCTGATAAAATTTATCGTTATTTTGTGTACGTTTATGTCCGTTTTATGACATTTTCAATGCGTACTTACATAATGAGATAATTGAGGTCGATTCCACATTTAGCTTATTGTTGTGCCCTTTGGTGTATATGACTACCGATTACTAAATTAATAGCGATTAAATGTTACTATACTAATAAATCATGTGGCAGAGCGATAAGATCCTCGTATCTGGGACCAAAATTCAGGGTGTTAAAATTACATTTTTTAAGCATTACTTAATTATGTGAAACTGAAAGTATTTACAAAAATACTTGAATAAGGATTCATTGCCTATCAAAAAAAATAATAAACTATCAGAAATTTACCATTCGAATGAACTTTTTACATTTACTAGCAGTACCCCGCCACGCTCTGTTGTAGCTCAGTCTGTCTGTGCAGATACAGAAACAATAGCGCATGTTGCTCTTACGACCTATAGATGGCGCTGTTTAAAAAAAGCATATCTTTACTTGTCACTGGTGACATATTTATAATGTAGAAATATAAAAACACACGCGTATTATGCAACTTTGTGTCAAAATTTCAAAGCAATCGGTAAAGAACTTTCAAAGATTTAAGATTTTGGCATCTTCTATTATTAATATTTCGACTTTTTGAATAATTTCCGGAGTGTTCACCTCGATAGGCCTTCCGGCCGTGTGTCGTCTTCAAGCGACTCCCTGCTTTGTTTAAAGAGGGTATGTCACTTGTAAACCATAGTTTTACTTGGAAAAGAGTCCCCGTAAACCAGCGGTCGGGGAACCGGGGTAAATTACCCCAAATGGGGTAAAAATGTTTTTTTTTGGGGTAATAAGGAAATTTTTCTAGTTTGCTATTTTGGAAGACTGTGAAAATATTACTTTTGATGACATCAAGGATACAGTTATAAAACATCTTACCAAACTCAGAGAGCGGTTCTCTGACTACTTTCAAGATCTTGATATACATACTTTCAATTGGGTTGTAGATCCTTTTAAATGTGAAATTGCTAACATACCAGAAGAACTTCCGGGTTTGGCAGAAACAATACTCGAACTTCGATCTAATACTGAAGCATGTATTCAATTTGAGAGCAAAGCCAATCTGTCGTCTTTTTGGATGTCAAAAGCTACGAAGGCTTTCAAAATTTCACATGAGGAGGCGGTATAAAAGTTTCTGTCATTTGCAACAACCTATCTTTGTGAACAAGGCTTTTCCAAGGCTAATGAACATAAAAACGAAGAACAGAAATCGATCAAAGGCCAAAGACTGTATTCAAATTGCTCTTACATTAATTCATTCATTCGTAAATTAATTCAATAAATAATGTTTATTTAAATATACATCGATTGTATTCTTTTCAAAATGGGGGGAAGGGTTAATATCGACTTAAGCAAAAATATTTTGGGGTAATGGTTAAAAAAGTTACCGACCGCTGCCGTAAACGGATTTCATCTCTTCCAGTATGATGTGAACTGATTTTCCTTGCTTGGTAAGGAATTTTACAACAGCGCGGAACTCGATTTTCTCCATATTCACAATTCTCCCCTTGATTGACTTGTTTGGTCGACGATAGCTCAAAGACTAATGACCTAATTACGATAAAACCCGGTATTTATACTAATAATGAGTTGCTCAATTAGTACCTAATTCAGCGACACCCCGACTAATCACCTACCTACCCATTCCGCGTACTTAATGACGCCCTCTCGTAAATAATTATTATTACTGCTCCAGCTGCTCCCAACCGTCTGGAGCCAGTGTGACTATGGCATCTCCAATTGGGCTTATGTGTAAGGCAAGGTAGTGAGGAGGGTAGGAGGAATGTGGAGAAGTACCTGACAGTTCAGATCTGGTCGCCAAACACAGCCGTTTGTACGTATGTTAAATTTTGAGGGTATCCCCAGTTTTAGGTGTAGTTTAATCAAACTGTTAATGATAAATAATATTTAGCCAATATATTTTATGACAAGCGTGTTGGCTTCCAAATTAAATTCTAGATAATAGGATCATCATCATCACTTTTGGCTTTACAACCCCTGGTGGGTCTTGGCCTCCTCAAGAGTCTTCCTCCACTCATCTCGGTCCCGCGCCAGCTCTCTCCAGTTTCGAAGCTCCAAGGCAGATAAATCTTTGAGGACGTTGTCGCTCCATCTTAACCTTGGCCTTCCCAGGCTCCTTCTGCCTATCGGTCTTGAGCTCAGCAGGGACTTTGGTTCTTGATGCTTGGTCATTCTCTCCACATGACCTAGCCACCGAAGTCTTCCCAGTTTTATGAATTTTGTGACGTTTAGCTCCTTAAACAGAGTATAGAGCTCATTGTTATAACGTCTGCGCCAAAATCCATTTTCTAGAACCGGTCCAAAGATGCGCCTCAAAATTTTCCTTTCAAAAACATCCAGTGCTTGCTCATTCTTCTTAGTTAGAAATAGGATAGTGTAAGGTATTTTCTGCAATCGTATTTTAATCTCCATGTAATCCCTTTGATATCGCCCATTGTGTTGTTTACATTTTTTTTTCTAAATCCGCGCTTTGATCAAAGTTTAAGACCAAAACGACATAAATATTGACTTTGGTCTCAAGATAAGAGTTTTTCCCTGATAAGAAATAATACGTCATTTTAACGACATTGCAACCGTAATTACTGACTGATTTCAATTGTATTATAACGATTAACTTATTTAAAATATGTAATACGTGGCATATTTGTGGCACGTTCCAGAGTGAAAGATACCCTCCGTATCGCCTGGTGTAATAAGACAACCATTCAGAATTGAAACGTTACTTGAAATGGCTTTGGCCGTGTTTGGTGACCAAATTATGAGCCTTACAAAATACTCCAATTGTGGATGACATAGTCTCACTAGCCCCAGACGATTGAGAACAGTTGGGAATCCTGTGCGTTTTCACATGAAAAAGTAAAGATCGATATTCGTTGTATTGTATAATGCGACAAATTTTGATTGGCCACGTTTTAAATTTGGGCCTGAGTTTTTTTACGTATTTCGAGGCAGACGGTTGACGAGAAAAGCCATTTTACCCTCAACGTGGCCAATAATATACTTCAGTATTAATGGGTTATTTTCACAAACCGTGAATACCGTTAAAAATGTGTGGAAGAATTTAATTTTAGTTTTTTAATTATGATTATCGTCATAAAAACTTGTGATTTTAATATTTTCATTCATAATTATTGAATTCAAAAGCGATCTAAAACCTCGCGTTCTGAAACAGTTTTAACTGGCTACAACGTCATTCTGAAATGAAATACATAATAATTTTGTAGTGACATAGTCACCAAAATTCCCCATACCAAAGCCGCCGAATTCACGAATAAAAA